>NC_092212.1:54642914-54737689 GCF_043381705.1 Parasteatoda tepidariorum
TCATACTCCAATTAATTTTGTGGTACTTTCACGTACTATATAATGCATATTTATTGTCAAAATTGATTTAGAAAATTTTATATATCTGTAGTTTTTCAGAAAAACCTGTTCAGTTAATTTAAAAAAAAATTGACATCAAACTTTTTAAAATTTTTAAAAAAACTCTTTTTTCTAAATTAATTGGAATATGTAATCGCAAATTAATTAATTAATTAATAATTAATACACAATGAATTATTAATTACGTAATTAATAATTAATTAATAAATTTGCCAATTAATTTATTAATTAGAAAATTAATTAATTAACTAATTAGTTACAAATTAATTGAAGTATGAGACAATTACAAGAACTAATAGTCTGCATTTAAGTAATAAAATGCTCGACTTCGCGTGCAGGTCGTAGGGCTACCGAAACGGGGGTGCCATTCCCTCTGCAGAGGATCAAAATTGTGATGGCATGTCTTCGGATCATCCTCAGGGATGTTTCCCAGACCGTCGTCAATAGCCCATTGTGCAGCTATAGTGCGACGTAAATGAACTACAACAACAACAAGTAATAAAATACCGATTTTTCTATACATTGAATTATTTTTTATCTCTCATAGGACCTTCTATGGGCCGAAACGAATGTTGCCCCCTAAAATTATTCCTCATAAGGCATACATCCCACTAGTTTATTTCAAAATTGGCGAGTCACACTTCCCTAGTTTCCCTTGTAAGTTACATTATGATTCATGCGTCGCCGAAAAAACTGGTGTATCCATGACTACTAGGTCAACTGATATAAACTTAAAAGACGAAGATATATGCACAAGAAAATGTCAAATCGTTGTGTCTATTTCAACCATTAAGGATCAACGTTTCCATAGAAAAAAGGCTAATTTCGTTCTTACTTATCTTCTTGTAATACAGAGATACCATCTGCCGCTTTAGTCAAAAAATTTTAAAACGTGGCTGAGAACTATTATCAAAGACTTCTAAAATTTTCCTCAATTAAGTGGCTTATCATGCGATATTAGAAACTAAGTGTCGTTTCATATGATCTGTTGAATTATTTAGTTACAGCTGTAAGAAAATGGCATGTATTAAAAAATGCCTAATACATGAAAACATACATTTTGTTACCGCTATGGTTCATGTTGGCATCTCTGGTAATACACTTTACTTTGGAAAAAAAAGTTTTTCTAGTTCACAAATTCGATTACAACGTTGTGTCTGCCATGTTTTGCGGTTATTTAGGACTTTGTGGTAGTCTTTATGCAAATGTATCTTGGTTTTAAATCTATCTATCTATTAAATCTATTGGTATCTATCTATTGGTATCTATCTATTAAATGTATCTTGGTTTTTAAAGTTTCATATAATCCTTAGAAAACCTGGCGTGGCCAAGGAGCGTAAGAACTTTTGTCGATAAATAAATGTTGATTGATTAAATAGGACACTGTATTATCTGAAACGTGTTCAAACAAAATTATAAAGTCATCAGCATCAATAATTAGTACAAAAGTATTCAAATGTAGCAAAGTGTTCCAATGTAGCAACTAATTTGAGACAAAGGAAGTAGACTTCATGTGATTTAAATAATTTGGAATAGTACACGAAAAAGAAATCTATTGCATTTTCAAACATTTTGTGTCATTACAAATCTAAAATAGAATTTGGTAGAGTAAGTTACATTAGTTTGTTTTTTCGCGTTTACTTTTCATTCCTATTTTAAAAACAAAACAAACAGAAAAACAAACAAAAAAGAATTGTTTGTGTAGAATTTATAGGCGACAAATCTTATCAGAAAACATCTGTGGCAAGATTAGGGTCAGGATATGACAGTGGAATTCTCATTATTTCATCCCGCTGCTTGTCATGTTATTTTTTTGGTGCATATTAACAAATAAGGGGTCAATGCTCCCATGAACCCCAATTAAATACATAAAGACTGGTATCTCAAATATATCCTTCTAAAATTTATCTTAAGAAGGAATAGTTTTATTTCATAATGAATAACATCATAATTAATTTTATAAATAATTTTATTTCATAGTTAATGTAGCTGCCAACAGCTACAGATTGTCCGCTGTATTTCATTTTTATATTTAAAGTGGTAAGGAATAGTGTGAATTTCTTTTTAATTCTTGATTCCTTTTATTCTTGATTTCTTTTTAATTCTACACGCAATCAACATATAACCTATAAATGAGTACATAAAACCTATAAATTATGTAAATAAGTTCTTAAATGCGGACAAAATTAAACAAGCTAAGTTTACCAATTATTGTTGTTTGACTACTGCTATAAACATTCTGGGAAGCTATGAATATTTAAACTTTTGTTTTCTCTGTACTTTAAAAAGCTATTTGAACTTATATAAGCACTAAATCATTTAAAATGCATGATACAGTATTTTCATATAATTTTTAAAATTATTAAAATAATATGGTTACTAATTACTGAGATATGAAAATTTTTAATTTTAGATTGGTGACTGTTGATGGCACCTCCGAGGTGACATCAAAGTGCAAGGGTTAAAATGCTATTTAAATTTTTGTAAGCCGTAATTTATTTAAAATATACACGATTGCCAATTACTGCACTCTCAGATATAAAACTCACACTTTTGACGATTCAGCAATCTTTGAACAGTATTTCGCTAATTCTGAGGATCATTTCGTCACAAAACCACTCGATTTGTGACGAAATGCGAACTCTCAAATGTATGACGAAAATGTTCTCAACTCGAAACCTCATCGTAGTGTCTTGTGAGAGATTGTTAACTAGAATGACGAAACTTGAATAAGGACTCGATTATCAAAAATAAAGTAACAAATTAAGTCGATCAAATGTATGGTGGTCAAAGAGTTGGCTTTGTGCCAAGAAGATCCGGGGTTCAAATACCGCTTCAGACATGGGTACTCTCTGTTTTATCTCTCCTTATTGTATTGTGCCACTATATAGTCCCTAAGATAAAGAGATAATTTAAAATGGTAAATAGATTATGGCAATTGTAATTTTTTTTTTCATTTTGGAAAAAGTAGAACGACGAAATCTTTTTTTTAAAATTTTAACGAAATTCGTTTCCGTAGACAATTAACTAAATGACATTTTCAGAGCATAAGGAAAAAAATGTGATTTCCAAACAAAGCTAGCTAATAGTTCTTCACCATGTTTCAACCACTATATTTTTTACCACTACCTAATTTGAAATACTCAAAACTAATGTAGATTAGTTATGTTAAATTTAAAGTGTTGCATACCCATATTGACGCGACCACTTTAAGTTAATTTTCCTGATTAATAAATATACCTGAAATCGTAACTTACCTGGTTCTTCCACTTAATTCTTCATATATTCTACAAAGGGAGGGGAATTTAAGATGATTAACGGTAAAGTAGCCTGAGTTACTGGGTATCACAAAATCAATATGGGCCGGGAAAGCCAAGTTGGTAGGGCATTGATTCCATGTCCAAGTGGTCGTGAGTTCGATACCTGCCAGCCTGAGACTCCTCGTCTAGTGGTTATGGTGACTGGTGTACGTTAAAACTGTTGGTCACAAAGTCCTCCATGTTCCCATAACCAATCATACTTCTGGAGTTGTTCTCTGGTTCAGGTCGAAATTACAATCTGTGTATGAATGAGTAGGTCTTCCTTATAAACGGGTTGTGACGTGTGTGTGACTGAAGTCGTATTCTTGGTCATAGATGGCGCCACTGACAAACAAGAAACACATCCTCTTACGTAAATTCACCAAGAAGGCTTTCTGGTATTGGTAAGTGGCATTAGGAACAACTAAAACAAAATCAATATTAACGAAAAAAGTGTAATTTTCACCGCATAATAAAAGAAAATCGATGCCAAATAGGAATCCTAAAAAAACATTTAAAAAACTTGAATAAACAACTCGTTTTAAGCGTTTCAGAAAGGAAACAAAAATTTCTTAATCACAGTTTTAACAATAGTTAAACTTCTGATTTTGTTAACATTTTAGAACACTGAAACGATCAGAAAAGGGATGATTTTAAACTCAGACCACGTAATCTACTCTTTGCTCAAGTAAAGAAAAAAAAAGGGATTCGATCTCTGAGAAGAGTTTAGTTCTAAGTTATTTTTATTTGTTCTAACGTTGTTTTTTCTCTTGGGAAAACTGTTTCCCAAGTTCTTATTTGATTTGTTCCCTTGGGAAAAAATAGACTTGAACATATAGTTTGGTGTAGACGTTGAAAACATAAGTTTGAAAAAAAAATTGCTTAATTAAAGTTTCACTATGTGGAGGCTTGTAAGGAATCGAAACATATGAAAAAAGTATCTTTATTCATTTTGATTTACGCTTCGAGAGCGAAAATCTTGAAAATATTAAAACTTTAAAAATACATGTACATTAACCATTTTCCTACCTGGACAGTTTTAAACTACCGTTGATAAGTCTGTTAGTCTAATATAATTAATGCTTTAATGTAATAGTATTTAGCGAGGTACCTGCCTTGCGGCAATCGTCTCTTCATCGAAAAATGTTTGCCAATAGGCAACGGAGAGCTGCGATGGCTCAAGGGATAGAGTGTTCGTCTTACAATGAGGCGAACCGGGTTCGAATCCCAGTCGATACGAATTCCACATCCGGCTCGCACCGACAACAGTGCTGACGTGAAAAATCCTCAGTGGAAGACAGATCATGGGTTAGAGTCCCCTTGCCGTTAGGCTAACCGTAAGAGGTTGGTCTTCCTCACCATGTAACCACCTTCACCACCTCATCAAAAAGTCCTCCACGAAGGCAAATTTCTCCCAATACTCGATCCAGGAGTTCCCTTGTCTTCCGGATTGGGTTCAAAATGACAAGGCTACGGAGTTGAACATTAGTAGTCGTAAGCCCATAAAATTGGGTCGTCTGTTCAACGACGGTTTAAAATTAAATAGGCAACGGAGAGCCGTGGTGACTCAGAGGATAGAGCTCTCCCCTCCGAATGAGGTGAACCGGGTTCGAATCCCGGCGAAGGCTGGTTTATTCGAATTCCGCACCAATCCCAGTGCTGACGTGAAGTATCCTCAGTGGCAGACGGATCATGGGTTAGAGTCCCCTTGCCGCCTGGCTGACTGTGGCAGGTTTTTCCTCTCCATGTAGCATCACTGGCTGCGGTCAGTGTGCGGGTGGGTGACCACTTAGATCAGTCTGCGTAGGGAGCGAGGGTGTGCGGTATTGGTCCTCTTTAAACTGTTCCACCGTAAAGTGCTCGACTTCGCGTGCAGGTCGTCGGGCTACCGAAGCTGGGGCGCCATCCCCTCTGCAGAGGATCAAAATTGTGATGACATGTCTTCGGATCATCCTCAGGGATGTTTCCCAGACCGTCGCCAATAGCCCATTGTGCAGCTCTAGTGTGACGTAAATGAACAAATCAATCAATCCTCTCCATGTAACGGGTTAGTTCCATCAAAAAGACCGCCAAGTAGGCAAATTTCTCCCAAAATTTGATCCAGGAGATCCGTTGTCTTCTGGATTGGGTTCAAAATTACATGGCTACGGCGTTGAACATTGGTAGCCGTAAACTGAAAATTCAGTCAGCTTTTTAACGACGGTTGTAAAATAAAATTAAATAGACAACGGAGGAATGATATGGAGAAATATAATTAATTTATTTATGCCCAACTTTCTTTTTACTAAAAAGTGGTATTAGTACTTTATTAGTAGGGTTTATTTTTCAAAACTGAGATGTTTCTAACTACAGGGCGGCCGCAACTGGAAAAAATTTAAAGAGTTGGGACAAATGTTTCATGAGGCTGTTTGAAATTTTAAAAGCTTTAATTTTAACCTTAATATTAAGAAATAAACTAAGCAGTTTTAACAGATAAGCATATTTCCTTTAATTTGCAAACATATTTCGATAGCTAAGAATAAGCAAAACAATTTTTTCCTCAATTTTTTTCTACCACTTTTTTAAATTTTTCCCGGTTGTGACCGCCCTGGTCAACAACCATATATTAATATAAATATTTATATTTGTCTGCAGTGCAATTTCAATGTTTAATCGAGATGTAAGCGGAAAAAAAATCCACTTGATGATTTGTATCTGACTTATACTTATTATCTGACTTCAAACGTAATTAATTTCTTATAGGGACCTGTCACCCCCCCCTCCTCATTACCATTTGCACTCGTTTTATTCGCAATACCGCCGCAAAGATCGCAAGTTCATAACGGATGGCAAAAGAGTCGAGTATTAAAATTTTTTCAGTTCAGCTCAGAGCATTCATGAGTTAATCATTATAATGATGTTCCGTTAGCAGAATCGCCAATTTTTCCCTCTTTAGGAGAGAGATACTCTTTTGGAATATTAAAAGTGCAAGCAAAATTTATGCTTTAAAAATTTATGTTAAAAGTGCTTTTGTTTATTGTTTATTGGAATTAAATACATTTGCAGGCTTGTGTGCTCAATTTAGGCTTATAAACCTTTGTCAAATAGAAGGACAGATAGCACAATACAAAGAAAGACAGCACGAAGATACATCCAGGGTAACGGCGGGATTCGAACCCGCTACCTCCATGCTTTGCACAGCGTTTGGCTGGCGATACAGCTTGGCCAGGAAGGCCCCTATGTTAAAATTGCAAAATAAATGGTGTAGTAGTTTTTTTTCTTCTAAAAATTATTCTGGTAGCCAAAAGAACTTAGTAAAATTAAATACAAATACTTATACTAACTTCAACTTCTTTTTAATTGCCACAATCGATAGGTCACTAGGATGACCGAAGTTCATATATACCAAAAAAGAGTTACACATCCTATGGTTTTATGGTATAATGTGCTAAAAAAACAGGAACATCTCAATAACTTTTGATTGAGCCTCGATGCCTCAGGGGATAGAGCATTCGCCTTCCATTGAGGTGATTCGGGTTCGAATCCCAGCGTTGGTTGATTGATACGAATTCACCTCTGGCTTGCACCGGCAACAGTGCTGACGTGAAATATCCTCAGTGATGGACGGATCACGGGTTAGAGTCCCTTTGCCTTCAGGCTAACAGTGGGAGTTCTTCTTGGTTTTCCTCTCCGTGAAACACAAATGAGGGTTAGTTCCATCAAAAAGTCCTCCACGAAGGCAAATTTCTCACAATACTTGATCCAGGAGTTCCCTTGTCTTCTGGATTGGGTTCAAAATTACAAGGCTACGGAGTTGAACATTAGTAGTCGTAAACCCATAAAAATTGGGTCGGCTGTTCAACGTGAGCAACAACCTTCAAATGCCGGATCAAAAATGAATCAAAATGGATCGAAAAAAAATGAATTGGTTTTTAAGACTTAAGAATATTTAACGCGTCGAAACGACATTACTTTTCGGTCCCCCTACATTGATGTCTCATTCAGGTATCAGGAAGCTAAATTTCTATTTGTATAATATTGTGTGATATATTGTGTAATATTTTTCTACATTGATTGTAAAATAGTTAATTCTTTGCGTATTAGATATTTTAAAATTAAATTCTTATTTCTTTTAAAGATGAATGCTCATTAACGTCTAAATGATAAATTGTTTTAGATACTTTCAACGTTAAACAAATTAGCATATTTTTCATTTGCAACTGATTTTACTAATAAATTAACCCGCATAAAATTACTGATAACATTGGATTTTAATATTGGATTTTAATATTGGATTTGTGTATTGGATTTTAATATTCAGCTAGGAATATTTAAATTGGAAATCGAGTCACGTTAGACAGCATTAATGAAAACTTAGTCGAAGTCGACTCTTTCAGAATATTTGCTTATTTAATTAACTGAGAGAGAACGAATCAGCATCTTGACGTCATTGAAACATACATCAAAAGTGAAAGAAATTTATCTGTTTCCATAGTAACGAGCATTTTCGACTGACTAAATATTTAAGATAAACAAAGATACGAAGAACACCGAATAAAGGAAAAATAATTTTTTTCTAAGAATATTTTCTACGTCGGGTTAATTTTTTTTTTGATTTATTTTAACTTTTTTTTTATGTTTAGGCGATATTCATTGAAAAGTTCACGTGCAAAGCTCCTTTGTTCCAGCTCTTTTGTGGTGAGGCTCTTAAAATGCTGGTAAAATCCCAAAAATTCTGAAAGCTTTGGTTTTTAAAAGTCTACCACTCTATAAAATATTTTTTAAAAAGTGTAGTAATTGGCTGGCCCATAATTGTGGGTGGTTTTCATGGTTCCCTCTCCATGTAATACAAATGCGATTCCATCAAGATTTAGTTCCTTCAATTTAGTTCCATCAAGAGTCCTCCACTGAGGCAAATTTCTCTCAATACTTGATCCAAAAGTTCCCTTGTCTTCTGGCTTGGGTTCAAAATTACAAGGCTGTAGAGTTGAACATTTGTATTCGTAAACCCAAAATTGGGTCTGATGGTTGTAAAATGAAAACAGTTTTAGTAGAATTGCAGTGGCTCAGGGGATAGAGCATTCACAAATCAGTGAAGTGACCCAAATTCGAAACCCAGAGGTGGTTGGTTGATACGAATTCTGCTCTCGGCTCGAACCCATCACAGTGTTAACATAGAATATCCTCAGTAGTAGACGAATCCCTTACGAATTCTGTGTTAGAATCCCCTTGCCTCCGGGCTAACGGTGGGAGGTTTTGGGCGTGTTAATTCAATCAAAAAGTCCTGCAAGAAGGCTAGTTTGTTACAATGCTTGAACCAAGAGTTCTTTTGTCTTCTGGTTTGAGTTTAAAATTGGTTAGGTTATGGTACTTTATGGTTATAGTGCTAGGTACTACTACGCGTCATGGTTATTGTACATAATTATGGTACTTCAGTTTGGACAAAGTGTTGCTTTTCATGGCAGCAAATTCTGAGAAATTTTAATTTTTATTTTATCTAAAGGTCACACATATTATTATTATTTTTTTGAATTTGGTATTTTGTTGTTTTTAATCAGGTAGGGTATATTGTTTTCAACTAGCTGGACTTTTAAAGCTCATACATAGTACAAACTTTCTTCATGAGTAAAAAGCAAAGGAATATAATGGTGGAATGACGCTATAAATTCGATGTTCATCTCATCTTCAACTTTAGCCATATAAAATCGAGGAGTAATGACTATTAATGCGTATAACCATATCAGGAATTGTAGAGTTTACAAAAAGTTTGAAAAATGTTTTTAAAAAAGAACAAAAATAAGATATTATTTAGTAAATTCGTATTCACCACGACGCATAATATCTTCAAATATATAATTCTGGTAACAAAATTTTTGATTCAATGGTTTGCGTTTGATTTCGAATTCTGTAGATGAAATTTAATAAAAATAAATTCTTAGTTTTATATTATAATAGTGAAAGCACTTTTTTAATTCTTTTTTAGAACTGTGCAAAAAAGTCTATAAACTCAGAATTTGATGAATATCTGTGTATTAGCTGGGGAGAAGAATACAATACCGCAACTAAAAACGATGATTGGATACGATATGTAAAGTGCAGGCAGTGGCTTCATAAAACATGTACAGTCAATTAAAAAAAAAAAAAAAAAGAGAGAATCACTCCCATAATTTTTGAACGGTTGGCCGGACTTTCCTTCTGTAAACTGCTATGGTAGTATCTCAAAGAAATCTCATAATATATGCATAACAGTTAACTCTAACCGATGCAGAACATGCTTATTTTGACTAAAAAACGCACATATTTTTTTTTAAATTTTATTCAAAATAGGGGGGAAACAAAGTTCTGAAAAGTTTTCTAGTTTAACGGCTTAAACAGTTCAAAAAGTTATTACTCCAATAATAATATAATGAGTCACATTTCCCTTCATATCTTTGGAATGATCTTATAATCGCCGTTGAACAGCCGACCTAATTTTTTTGGGTTTATGACTACTAATATTCAGTTCCGCAGCCTTGTAATTTTGAACTCAATCCAGAAGAAAAGGGAACTCCAGGATCAAGTATTAGGAGAAATTTGCCTTCGTCTAGGACTTTTTAATGGAACTTAACCGCATTTTGCGTTACATGGTGAGGAAAAACACGAAAACCTTTCGTGGTTAGCCTGGTGGAAAGGGGACTCCAACCTATGATCCGTCTACCAATGAAGATATTTTACTTCAGCACTGTGGTCGATGTGAGCCGGGTGCGGAATTCGTATAGACCAGTCATCGCTGTGATTCGAACCCTGTTTACCTCATAGGAAGGAGAACGCTCTATCACCACATCTCGTTTAGAATGATTGATTAAACTACAATAATTATGGGCTGGTATAGTCTGGTTGGAAGGGCGTTGGGCCAATGTCCCAGGGGTCGTAAGTTCGATCCCCGCAGGCCGAAGACTCTCTGTGTAGTAAATGGTGACTATTGCTTGTTATATCTTAATAATTCGATATTTTTCGCACATTAATTGTTTAATACACAGGTACACATTAAAGTTATTGTAGCCAGAATTGTTTAATATGCAATTAAATTTTTGTAAAAATCTATTTCTTATTTTAATTTGTAATTCAATACTTTTGTTTTGTACAACTTGATAAAATTCCGACAGTAATATTTAATGTTCCTTCAAACATAAAGGAGTCCTATATAAAGTTTTGATTAAGTTGTGGCCCGCCATTTGACTTGTGTTTTTAGTTGCGGCCCCCGGCCTCATGTAAGTTGGAAACCCCCTGTTCTATACACTAGATTTTGTACATTAGATTCTTTCTACTTATTTTCCAGGATAAAATTCATTCTTTGCCATTTTTTATAAGTTTTTCATAGCTAACTGTAAGAAATGTGTTAATCGCCGAAGTTGAACTTCGCTATTCATTTACTGTATTGAATGGCCAACTTTGCTGTGTCACAGAAAAATCGACGAAATAAAATTCAAAAAATTCAAAATTGAGATTTTTTTTATTAATTTGGCATTTTTGTATCATAAGCTATCTATTAAAAAATTATTCTCACAACCAATTTTTCTTTTGCATTTCTATTTTATAGTTCACAGCATTAGCAACAGAAAGAAAATAGTTGTCAAACTATAGAAATTTATCGTGCAGTACTTACGTTAATTTTTCAACGGAACTCACCTGGACATTAAGGAGAGATGGACGCTTGGTAAGTTTTTTTTTTCTTCGTAAATTGTTCTGAATATTTCTTTATTTTTTGCTCAAAATATGTTGAGAACGTACTTCTATTTCGACTTGAAAAAAATATATTTTATACTTACTCTATTTGTCTATTTGGAATATTTGCAAGCTGAATTGACGAAAACTATTTTTAAATTAAACTCAGAAATCAAAGCAATGTTTTTATAATTAGAACTAGAAAAACTTTCTAGAAAAAGTATAAAAATTCGTATGTAGGTAAGTTTAGTTTTAAAAAAAAAATCGTTTAGTTCGTTTACAATATGTAGATTTAATAAATACATTTCTTTTCAATGCTATCTGTATTTGCATGAAGGACTTGGTGAACTAAATTAATCTACATTTTTAAGTTGTTGAGTAAGTGGTTATGGCAAAAAACGCTACGTTTTCCATGTGAACAATAAGATGTTTATTTAAATCGTGCAGTCATCTAGTAGAAATACCGGGATTTCCTGCCCCTCTGGAAACAATATTAAGAAACAGACTGATATAAAAAAATTAATTTAGATAAATTGTAGATTTAAACTATGTTTTTTTGAGCACTTCATATATTTGAATTATTAAAATTTCATTTATCCATTTAAAAATGAATTATTAAATTATAGGTTTTTTAATCGTTTAAAATATAATTTTGGAAAATCATGAATAGTTAGCAACTAAGGTAATGGAAAAAAACTTTTAAATATTTGTTACTTATATTTGAATTATAGAGTTCATTTTTAATTTCTTATTATTATTATTCATATTTATTTTTCTTGTCGTCTACATAACATGTCGTCCCGCAGTGGACTGATTGTTAAGACACGGCTCCCAGCAGATCTCTGAAGTCAAGCATCACTGGCTGCGGCCAGTGTGCGGGCGGGTGACCACTTGGATCAGTCTGCGTAGGGACCGAGGGTGTGCGGTATGGGTCCTCGTTAAACTGTTCTACCGTAAAGTGCTCGACTTCGCGTGCAGGTTGTCGGGCTATCGAAGCGGGGGGTGCCATCCCCTCTGCAGAGGATCAAAATTGTGATGGCATGTCTTCGGATCATCCTCAGGGATGTTTCCCAGACCGACGCCAACAGCCTATTGTGCAGCTCTAGTGCGACGTAAATGAACTACAACAACATAGCATGTCTAATAATTCGCGCTGGATTAAAATGAACTAATTCGATTTTACTGACAGTATTTGGGTTACTATTTATCTAAGGCTTTTAAAAAAAATGAGACAGGGTCCGATGAAGACATCTAAAGAATAGAAGAAAAAACTGTGCACAGTGAAAAGTGTTTTTTTTCTTCTTCTTTCGTTTGTTTCTGTTTATCTATTTATTTCAAATGAGTCCATTTAATTCAGCAATTCCTACAAAAATTTAACGCAAGCTTATATCCACTGTCACATTAAGGAGAATTAGTTTACTTTTTTGTATACGTTTCAAAAACTGAAACAAGTTATAAAAGTAATCCCTATGAGATTATAGTTTCAGTTATTTCTTTAAAAACAGAGCAGTCAGTGCGTGACTGAGTGCAATTTAGAAGTTTTCTAATGTGCCGTAAAAAGAAACAATATTGTTAGGAAGCACGCCAAAGTAATTTAAAGTACAAGCTCTTTTATTATTTAACTGTAAATTTGATATAGTTTAAAAATTTATCCTTGGTCTTTTCAGTAAAAAGGAGACGTGTTAATTGACTTTTTAAAATGCCGTTGCCATTATTATTTTGTGCGAATGATAACTGATTCTTGTTTAGAAAAGTACATTAGTTTGGCTAATTTCCTTTTATTATAGTCCCGCAGTGGACTGATCGCTAAGACACGGTTCCCAGCAGATCACCGAAGTCAAGCATCACTGGCTGCGGTCAGTGTGCGGGTGGGTGACCACTTGGATCAGTCTGCGTAGGGACCGAGGGTGTGCGGTATTGGTCCTCGTTAAACTGTGCTACCGTAAAGTGCTCGACTTCGCGCGCAGGTCGTCGGGCTACCGAAGCGGGGGTGCCATCCCCTCCGCAGAGGATCAAAATTGTGATGGCATGTTTTCGGATCATCCTCCGGGATGTTTCCCAGACCGTCGCCAATAGCCCGTTGTGCAGCTCTAGTGCGACGTAAATGAACTACAACCTTTATTATAAAGAAGGTGTTTTAAAAATTGAATGCGCAACATGTTGTTGTTGTAGTTCATTTACGTCGCACTAGAGCTGCACAATGGGCTATTGGCGACGGTCTGGGAAACATCAATGGGAAACAGAATGGTGCCGGACAGGTGGCCGAGCGGTCAGCGTGTCTGACTGTGAAGCCAATGGTAGGGGGTTCGAATCCCGCACAGGACATGGATGTTTCTCTCTGTGTTGTTCTCTATTGAGTGAATGTGGCTCACCCTATAAGTGGGTATCTGTGGCAATGTAGAGTGGGTAATGTTGCTTGCCTCCGTGACTTAGGTTCACAGGTGCCCACTGGGTAACGTTAAATGAGCAACACTTCCGACATCTTCCAAGGTGAAGAACGAAAGTTCAAGTGCCTGCTGTAGAAAAAAAAACTCCATAAAGAACGGAACACTTAAGCAACTTTTGAAGTTATTGTGTTTGCAAGTATAAAGATGCAATCGTAACAAATTGCATGCTTTGCCAAAAATGTATTGCAGCTGCTATAGATTAAAATTTTAAAAAAGTGGTTGGCAAGATTTCATAAAAGTTGGAGCAAACTTATCGCTACAACTTCAATTTTAAGCAAAATCACGACGAACGATTGTAGTGCTGATCACGTCTATACTGAATCATTTATGTTTGTGATAAACACGAATGGATATTTTTTTTGAAAAACAGAGTGGAAGCGAAGTAGTTTTGCCGCCAATTTTTCTTGTTATCTTGTTCTTGTTAATTTACGTCGCACTAGAGCTGCTGTTGTTGTTGTTGATTTACGTCGCACTAGAGCTGCACAATGGGCTATTGGCGACGGTCTGGGAAACATCCCTGAGGATGATCCGAAGACATGCCATCACAATTTTGATCCTCTGCGGAGGGGGTGGCACCCCCGCTTCGGTATCCCGACAACCTGCGCGCGAAGTCGAGCACTTTACGGTAGAACAGTTTAACGAGGACCCATACCGCACACCCTCGGTCCCTACGCAGACTGACACAAGTTTTCACCCACCCGCCCACTGACTGAAGCCAGTGATGCTTGACTTCGGTGATCTGCTGGGAACCGTGTCTTAGCGATCAGTCCACTGCGGGACGCCGCCAATTTTTAAAAGCTTGTATGGATCGCAGAAATTTCAAAAACCAATTTTAACGTGACCCACTTGCAATGTGTTAATTAATAGTTCGAAGGAGTAACTTTAAATATACCTATTAATTTACGGAGACTATATTTTGTGATAAGAAAATAGTTCCAAAAGGTACTTTTTCTGAAGAGATATACCTAATTTTTATAAAATAGGCGACAGATATCTATTATTTAGAAAATATGGCCCCAATAGTTTAGTCATGGTACACCCTCTAACATTTGAGCTTACGTAAAATGAGAGTTTTCAGTGTTTATGAATTAAAGTATAATATTTTAAAATGAAATTTTTTTGATCTTTTCGCCAAATTTAAGAGCATATTCTGATCTATACATCTGTTTAAATCTTTCATGTGTAGTAGGGGAAAGTTTTGCTTTAATTTAGTGCTAATAGCCAATTGCGCAGCTCTAGTGCGACGCAAATAAAGTATCTACCTACCACCAGGAAAAAGAATTTTTAAGACTATGGAGTTTCAGTTTTGGTTGGAAAGTCAAACGAACAATTGGGTATACTATAGCCTACGTCACAGGTTGTGTTATTCCTACTAAATTTAACCCATGAACGGCATTTTCTGCGAGCCTAACTTCAAGCCACAAATAAACAAACGAAGTGTTTGATCGTTTAAATAGCTGCTCGCCAGATTTTATTGCATTAAAAGGAAAAGTAATTGATATTCGATTTTTGATTAATAATTGATTTATGTGGATAGTGGCATAGATGTGGATAGTGGCACANGCATTGCGTTATGGTAAATGTTATTCCTACTAAGTGGAAGTAGTTGTGTTTTTTTTATATTATACCCAAATGAAAGTTTGGTTTGCTTAATTTAAGATCACTTTTTGTAAAATAGTTCACTTTATCACTAGAAATATTTAAGCGAATCAAAAAAACTTTTGTATGCATTTATAAAAATCAGTTATTCAAAAATAAATTCATGTGAAATGCACTTTTTAACAGTGTATATTATTTAAATTAATAATAGCTAAGAATTTTTGACTTGTAATATATAGCAGAAAAGTTTTAGATTAAGGCTCTTCAGACTAAGCTATTGACCAATAGTTTAGTCTAGAAAGCTGTTGGCTCTCCAATTAGCGCCGAAGACCTAAATGTTGAAGAACAAAAGTTCGAATCTATCGAGATAAAAGGAATGTTTTTACAAAAAGCAAATTCTTGTGTCTTAATTCGTAACTTAAAATATTGCTTGAACTATCTGAAGCAGACATCAGTGTCTTAATAAAACGTTTTTTGGAAAATATGGAAGAACCTCGTTTTTACACCAGTTCACTCAATTGGCAAATCTCTAAATCCTTAACACTCATTTGTTACCGCGCTAAAGTGTAGAAAATAGCTATTACACAGATTATCTAGCTAATGTGCGGATTACTAAAATAATCTGTTACGATGTCAAAAAATTGAATCATTTCTTAAATCTAGAATTACCTAAAAAACTACAAACTATCTAGATAATCTACACATTATACCTGCTAGACACTCATTAAGTTACTGGAAGAACAGCAACGCTACTGAGCACTTAAATTACACGGTTCTTACACAATTTGAAGCCGCTATATGTTGTCCATAGTCGGAAAAACATTTTTTTGCACCAATTCAGTCTACGACAAATCTATAAATTACCAAAACTCATTTTAACGGTTTACGTTTTAGAGCTCTTTTTACCGCTAAAACGTAGAAATCAGTTATTTTACAAATTATCTTATTAATGAGCATTATTATCTAATAGTGAGTTATTATTTTCCTATTATTATTTTATTAATGAGTTCTGAAATTATGCCGCCAAAAGAGAGGTTTTTTAAAGTTGCTGTCTGCTTCCCAGTGAAAATATTTGTTTTCTTTGCCTTTATTTCTTCCTGCAAATTTTATGGCTACAAAATCTATCAGCCCATTAAACTAGTTTTAACTGATGGCGTCACAGCGTTCTCATATATGGAGTTAAAATTTGCTGAAGTTTAAGGCCAATTCAAAGATTGCATTATGCCAAATGCGCTTGGGGGCTTTAAATATTTTCCCACGAAATTTAAAGTTGGATATTTATTAGTAAATTTATTATCCTTGGATATTTTTTTATTGTGTAGTTTTTAAATACATAATAAAATGCTTTTTGGGTCGCGATTTTCCAATCCAGCGGGGTTTAACGTCCCGCTCTTTTGTTTAGCCTTTTCTTCAAAAAAAAAAAAAATTAATTAATTTAGGACTTTTTTTAGTTTAGGTTACAAATTTTAATAGAAATAAAAGCTTGCAGTATAATTGCGCCTACGAACCAGCCAACTACAACCAAAAGAAAAAAATCCTTAAAAAACGGAGCGAGTCGTTAAAAGCCACTGGATTGTAAATTAGCCACGTGATCAATAAGAAACGAAAGCAGAATCTTACTTCAGCTGAAAACTTTATTAACATAACACGTAAAATTCAACGATAAAATGACTAAATACATGACAAAATAGCTAACTCTGAATACATAAAAGGCACAAAACAAATTGTTAGATAAACAACAAATTCAACAACATTTAAATGTAATAGCTTTACCAATAGATGATTATCACAGTTTTGTTTCTCTTTGTACAAACCCGAATATTTATAAAAGCAAAAATGTTGTTCAGTCATCAACACTACGATCTAATAAATTTTTACAAAATTAAATCACATTTAAATGCAAAATAGAATGAGTTTTCTACAAATAGCAGGGAGAAAAATGATTTCGTAAATAATAAGCTCTTGTGTTGACTATAGTATATTAACTTCCAATCAAATTCAAGCAAAATGATTTTTAAATTTGTATTTCCTTTCTATAATTTAATCATTTGATTCATTCTTTCCCGAATGTAAGAATTCATTTCTATTTCTTAATTTAAATATAATTAGTAATTTTAAATATTAGTTATCTCTCACAAACTGAAACACAATTATCAGTAATAATTTTTATTATTAATGTTCAGTGTAATATACAGTTGTTCATTAATAATTCGCAACAACAATACCTCAGTTTTATGTTGTAAAACGATACCACATAAAATATTTTACATTGTAAGCATATTTTATTTATAATATTATAGAAAACTGATTAATTATTGAAGTGAAAAAAATGCTTGTAAAATGAACAGTTATAAATTTGAAAATAATCTCATTTTAAATAAATTATAAAATGAATTTTCAAGTCTAAAAAGCTGTTTATTTTTTAAAAAAAGTAGGAAATTTGAAATAGTATTTACACCACTGTTTGAAATTATATTTTCTCTACTACATGAATATTTTTAGTAGTAGTTGGTTCCTATTCCGTTAATTTTCTTTAAATCAATTTTTATAGTTCAAGTAAGTTTTTAGAACATTATAATGTGCAAAAATAAATAATTAGCACATCTTATTTATAACAGTTTGTACGATATCAGTTGATATAAGTTAAAAATGATTCCGAAAAACTTATTAAGAGTATTCTTTTTCAAGTTAAGATATCACTTTTTTCAACAAAAAAAAAGAATGTTAAGTTGTTAAATCACAACTGTACATTTTACGTAAATCGAGCATAAACAAAAAAGAAATTCTATTTTGTCGACGCCAAAAGCGGAAGATTTATAAATTGGAAGATTTGCGGAAGATTTATAATTTTTTTTTAAATATATGGAAGATACTTAAAACTTTGTTCAATCCAAATTTAAAATTGTGTTACCAATACATACGTTTGAACATTTTTAGAAAACTAATCAATAAGTTAAAATTTATAAACACATTTAGTAAAGAACAAGCTCATTAAAATGTAGACGTGAAATTTTAAATTTCATCTACAAAACATACGAAGCGATTTTGTTATAAAATAGGGATTATAATCTTTCAGAAAGTGGCAACACGAAATCATTATTCCAGGAACATCATGACAGTAGTGTTTGAGTTCTGTTCGTCTTGACACAAACTTCTCGTCGGATCTTTGTTCTGGACAATAAATCGATCTAGAATAACATTTCCGTTTGTGTCGGAACTAGCCAACAGTAAGTTAGAACTACCTTTGGATATCTGGCTTAAACTTGATGCTGTAAAACAATTTTTTTTAAATTAAAAAAATTATGAAAACATAGGGATGCGCAAAAAATTGCAACTGAAGTAGTTTTGATATGAACTTTTTTATATTTGTGTTTAACAGTATGCGTTTCTGTTGATATTCATGCTTAGTTGGTATTATTTTATATTTTTTCTTAGTTGGTATTATTGCTTAGTTGGTATTACTTGATATTATTGCTTAGTTGGTATTAATTGATAGTATTGCTTAGTTGGTATTAATTGATAGTATTGCTCAGTTGGTATTAATTGATAGTATTGCTTAGTTGGTAATACTTGATATTATTGCTTAGTTGGTATTATTTGATATTATTGCTTAGTTGGTATTACTTGATATTATTGCCTAGTTGGTATTACTTTATATTATTGCCTAGTTGGTATTACTTGATATTATTGCTTAGTTGGTATTAATTGAGGGGATATTTCCGTATCGTGATCTGTGGCAGAATAATCGCCAAGTCTTGGCAATTTCCAGGTAGCTCCCAGCGAGAAACTAAAAACAACATCACAGAAAGGTATAACTTGTAACCACCCCCGGGAAAACATCTACATGCTTTTTTTAAAAAAAAATTGCATGTATAAAATTTATTTGGCATCTTGGCGATTGTAGTTGGAGCGACAGATCACGATACGAAAATATCTCCTTAGTTGATATTATTGCTCAGTTGGTATTAGTTTATACTATTTCTCAGCTGGTATTAGTTGATATTATTTCTCAGCTGGTATTAGTTAATATCATTGCTTAGTTGGTGTTAGTTGATACTATTACTTAGTTGGTAATATTTGATGTTATTACTTTGTTGATATCATTGTATAGATGGTGTTATTTTATATCAGATTCAGATGATGTCAGAATTTTTACAATTTTAATTTGTTTAGTTTTCGTGATATCTAATACAGTAGATGACAAACTTTTATAGATTCTCGAATCTTAAGCTAGTCATGCGATAATGTTTTTTAGAAATGTTTTGCATAAACCGCTTAAACGCCTATAATTTTTACAATAAAAATTTCAAAACAACTGTCATCGATTGGCAGTAAAAAGATAAAATTTTGCTAAGATACTTCGTTAGTTCTTTGTAAAAACAACTTCCCTCAATTTTTATCTCTCCGTTTCCCTAGAAAGATTCCCTTTTTTTATATCCTATTGCTGAAATCAATTTAAACAATTAGTAACATTTTGAAGTGAATTTAAAATTATTTACATTTAACGATTTGCTTTTTTTAAAACAAATTTACCAGCTATTGCTTTCAACTAAACATATAAACTTTAATGAAGTTACCTAGATGTCCTTGTGATGTTGCTATAAAACGAAGTGCACTTTTATTTTCTTCGAATTCCAACATATAGAAGCTTATTGGTTCAAGTTCCGCTGGCTCTACATCTGATGAACCTTCATTTTTAATCTACGGAAAAAATATAATATTTAGTTTAAAAGTATATTTAAATTTATTTATTTTTAAGAATAAAAGAATCCAAACTTTATCTTCACTGTGAGTTTATGAATGATAGATAGCCATTTATTATCGGTGGTAAAATAAAACAAAATGAAAGCATTTAATTACAAAATTTAAAAAAGAAATTTTAATGAAGTAATTATATCAGACCAGGTTAAGGATAATTATGTTATTGCTGCTCGAAATGCGTTAACAGTTATAGAATAAAATGCGTTATGTGATAAAATTCGATAATTTTATCATGATACCTTAGAGCAGTGGTGCGCAAACTTTTTTCGACTGCGACCCCTTTTGTAGAGAGAAAATTTTTGGCGACCCCTAGAGATAAATGTTCACAAATACGATGTATATTTCGAGCATTTCTTTCGTTTCATCGAATAAAAACATCATCATATTTGACTCATATTAATTTTATTTATAATTTTAAGAAAATACTTTTTGTATAACACAAAAATCAGTAAATTGCCCTTTAATGAGATGTATGTGGCTGCAAGTTTCTAATTATCTCATCGATGTTTGGATGTATGTTGCTAATTGCAATTCGCATATCATCTTCAGGGTTTAAACGCGAGCGGTATTTAGTTTTTATTGAAACTAGTTTGCTAAATCCAGTTTCACATAAATACGTTGATGCAAATTGTATTAACACTCTGATGGCATTCTTGCATAAAACGGGATATTGTTTTTCCACGGATAGCCAAAATTTTTGGCAAGGCTGAGTCTTAAATTGATTTCGAAGAGTATAATCACTAATTAGATCTATCAATTGCTCTTTCTCACTAATTTGAAGCGTTGAACTGCATATGTCAAAGGAAAATGGATCACGAATCCAACCAAGATCGTTTTCAGGAAAATCCTCGAATCTTCTCGAAAAATTTTTCTTTAACTTTTCAATGTGATTGGAAATGATGTTTTTAAATGTAAATATATCTATATTATTTTCCTTGATAAAATCGTTAAAGCAAGGGAACATGTTGGTGTTGTTTTTATTCAGTTCAGTTTGCCAGAGACTAAACTTATTCTTAAAAGCTTGAATTTTACTGGCTGTAGTTATGATAGTTGAATTCTCACTCTGCAAGCTCAAATTTAAGTCGTTAAGTTTTTCGAAAATATCAACTAAATAGCTCAGCTTCCCTAGCCAAACTTCATTGATATAATAACTTGCCAATCTATGTTTCTTTTCGATTTAGAACATGTACACTTCATTTCTCAAATCAAATATCCGTCGTAGTATTTTCCCACGTGAAAGCCATCTGACTTCGGTGTGTAACAGTAATTTCTCATACGTTGAGCCCATCTCATTGCAAAGTATTGAAAAGAGACGGCTGTTGTGGCTGTTGCATTTAATGTAGTTAATTGAACTAACAGCGTCTTGTAATACGTTGTGCAACTCTTCATCCATATCTTTTGCAACAAGAGCTTGCCGATGAATCATACAGTGATTAAATACCATATGAGGCGCCACCTTCTGAATTAAGCCTCTGAGCCCTTTATTCGAACCTGTTAATGCTGCAGCACCATCAGTACAAACCGCAACACAGTTTGCCCAGGTAAGGGACTTTGTTTCAAAATATTCATTTATTACTTCGAATATTTTTTCTCCAGTTGTTTTTCCTTCCAAACTTTTGCAACATAAAAACGTTTCTGTTATATCTTCATTAAAAATAAACCTAACGTAAATAATTAGTTGTGACATTTTAGTAATATCGGTAGTCTCGTCCAGTTGTAAAGCAAATACAGATGAATTTTGTATGCGTTTTATGACTTCTGACTCGATATTTCGTGACATTTCGGAAATCCAATTGCAATTAAACAGTGAGTGATGGCGCTTCACTCTTTATATGTACACTGTATGGTATGCAGCATGCAGGGATAATGCATTTCATAAAAATTTGGCGACCCCCAAAAAACTTCTGGCGACCCCCACAGGGGTCGCGACCCCTAGTTTGCGCACCACTGCCTTAGAGCATGACATAATAACCATTTATTCGGTTAAGTTTCTTTTTAATTTTTGTATTTTTTTTAACTAAATAAGTGTTAATAAGAATTATAGTTTTGAAAACCAGAATTTCGGATAAACCGTTACCATTTGAACGGAAAAATTACTTGAATAAATATTTTTGGTGTAGTTTTTCTGTATATTTTGGTTTTTTCCAACCAAAATTATGTTTTTATTTATTATTTTTTTACTAGAAATGTACTATACAGAGCGGTCATTTTATCAAAATATTTTTCTCCGTGTATTAAATATAAGATCAATATGAATTTTTTTTACTTAGTATAATAGAAATTTAGTTAAAAAACTAATATTTGATAGTAAAAAATATTTAATAGTAAATATTTCATGTTAAACAAGTCAACTTTTGTTGAACAATCGAGTTTAGTTTAATGCAATAAGTAAATGCTTACAAAACTTAAGGGTGTAAAATATTTTCTATGTTTATGTCGGGCTTTGCCATGGAAACAAATTAATAATTCATGAAAATATCAATGATAAAATGAACAAAAACTTTTATTTTGTTTGACATTTTCGTTTATATTAACTTGCATCTATCATCTCATTATTGAAGATTTTTAAATGTATATTTTCTTATACACGTATATTTTTTATATAAATTGTATGGATAATTATTTTTATGGGAAACTTGTTACCACCGTGATCCAGCGTCCAATGTACTGGACAACACTTGGTACAATTTTATCACTTAAAAAATATTGTAAGATTTTTTTTCCGTTTATAAGCTTTAAAAAGCGATTGTCTTTGTGAAAACATAATTGGAATCACCCTAATGGTGGAAAATTTTAATTGCAATGAAAAAAAAAATTAAGAAAGCTAATTAAGTTTTGTTCAAGTAATCTTTTGAAATGTTTTATTGCATATAAATATCTTATTAATCAAGTCCAGCGGAGTTTGTTTCATGTGCAAAATATGAAGAAATGCACTACAAAAATATCCTACAAAATAAAAAAGGGCTGAAAATTAAAATGTATACATCTTTTATGCTGTATTTAAAAGTAAATAAAAAAGCTAATTAATTTTTAAAAAAAAGTATATTTTACTGTATTAATATGTTCACTTTTTCTCAATTATACGCATTTCTGAGTAAAAATAGAATTTTCTGAAATTATTTAAACCTTGGGTCTGGGTAGATTATTACTCATTATGATTTATCGCTGAGCCTTTATTTTTAAAAGTGAAATAAACACATTTGGAGTTAGAATGAGGTTTTTCTCATTTTTTTCCGTGTTTAATAATCTTTCTTGCTTTTAGATATTTCATTAAATTATAAACTTATAAACATCAACAAAATTATTTAACCTTTATCAATTGTATTTTTAAATTAATTCAATCACGAACCTTTAAAATACATTATTATTGATACAGCTTAATAAATATTTATTCAAATTTCAAAAATAATACCAGTATTATTTAAGGTTGTTTTTCGAACACTCCGTCGTAATATGAAATGATGCTTTTTTGCGAATAATGTGCTTTTTTTATAACTGATATGAGTTTGCAACTGTTACTTATGACTGAAAGGTCAAGTTCAGCCTATCTAAAGCCAGCACTGTCTACGCTTACTTTGAATTTTGCGCAAAACGTTAATATGGAGAAAAGCCACAGTTTTGTTATAATGAAAAGTGTTTGTGGTATAATTTTTTAATATTTAAAAAAAATCACTCCAATGCTTCATTATTTGGGCTCATAAAAATGTGCAAAAACCGAGAATAAGGCAGCGACTTTGATAATTTTCATCTAGATGGAAAAGTGTCGTCGAATTAGCGATTTTTAAAAAGGCCTAATAACTTTTAAAATATTTAGGTTACTTGTCTGTTTTAAAGCCCCCATAATTCTTCACGGCAAGTTTATATCTATAGTCGAAAATCATCGCATTGCTTCAAGTGTAAGGTATTGTACTATTGCTTTTTTATTTTCCTTGGCGACAGAGCTTCGGAAAAGAGCGTTAATTTAAGCTACTGTAACTACACAAATTTTTCTGCTTTTATGATTATTTCAAGCTATTTCGCCTTCGTATACTATATTGCAAATAATTTTTACCACGAAAAAATAATATTTATAGGGAGAACATCCAAAGTTTAAAAAAATTGGCAAGAAAGAACGTTGAAAGAGATAAATGGTCGTGTTCGGTTTTAAAATAATAGGCAAAGCTCTTGATATAAAATAGGTTACGGAAGCTAAAGACCATTTCGTTTTCAAAAATGTCCCCTCTCGTGGGAGTTGTGAAAGCGTAAATAGTTAAACTTGATCGCCTAAATTAATTTATCTATTATTCTATAGATAATCTATAAGTAAATCGGATAACATCAAATTTCAGCATCCCCTAACGTATGTGTTTTTCAATTCTTACACATTCTACGTTATAAGTTAATTTTCGAAAAATTGATTTTTTTTAAAGCATCTGCTTTGTTTTTAAGCTGAAGTGTAGAAGCTCTTTTCAAATTAGGTTTGTTTGAATAATTGAAAACTGGGGATAAAATAGATTGACGAAAACTAGTTTTTCGTTAAATAAACTCTTATAAAACATTTTGTATTTTACTATTGTTCAAGCAGAACAAAAAGCAGAATTAAAATATGATTCAATTCAATAAAATGCATACCTAAAAAAAAGAAACAAAAAAAATTATAAAATAAAAAAAAAAAAAATTTTGTTCTAAAATGCACAATTATTTTTAATAAGTTACTCCTGATTTAAAGTTTCAAAAAAAATTCTTTATTAAAAAACGTTTTCATTTAATTACACAACATGAGAAGGTTTTTTTTACCACAGTTTTTTAACCAAGGAGTGTAAAACTCTAGAATATCGAACCTTTGTAGACATTTGTATTATTGAAGTTCATAATCCCAAATTGATAGTTCAGTGGTTTTGGTTCATTAAAGAAGAGGAATTTAAATTTAATATCAAGGTTTTGATAGAAAATAATATCACTATTATGGTTTGTCTAAGGCATATGCATGGTTTGTCTAAGGCATAAGGAATATAGTTTATTTGTCTATATAGTCTATTTGTCTATATAGTTTAAGGCTGTCTGTTGCTATGGAAACAAGAAATAGCGCATTTCAAAAAGGGAAGTTTCTGCTTCCCCTGATTCCCTTTCTCTCGCTGACCAGAGCCTGTCTTAAATATTGACCCTACTTGAAATAGTTAAACCTCGTAACCATACTCACCGCCACTGCTTCAAACGAATGGGGAGGGGGTTCTCTCCTTAAACAAACTATACATTTGAACATATTTTTTTTTTTTGGTTAATGGCGGGCACTTGGGTCTATTTCCCATTGGCCTCAGAAATGCCAGAATTGCTACTCTCTTATCATTACCCAGTGAGCACCTATGGCTAACGGCGGTGGAGTAGCGTCGCCCACGTCATACAACCGCAAACCCGTTTATAGGGCGGGTTACATTCACACAATCAAACAGAAGAGAGGACATAGAACACAGAAAGAGAGAAAGAAACCCTGAGCGGGATTCGAACCCGCAACCATCGGCTCCGCAGTCAGGCACGCTAACCACTCGGCCACCTGATATACTGAATGGGTTTTAATGCAATGGCTGAAGTTTCAAGCAAAACAGTTTTCATTAGTCTACAGAATATTTCTACAAACTGCTCAGGAAAAATCGAGTTAACGATATATTCAGCGTTTGCCGCTAAAGGCGGTAATAACCGATTCGTTGGTGTTGAAAGTAGAGACATTAGAAAACGAAAAATAATAAAATCAGAAAAAAAGATGGCAAAGGGGGGAGGGAGCCAGGAGGTATCATGCCTTGTTTCGGCTGCCGATTTTGGCTACTCACAATTGACATAAATTTAGGGAACAGTCAAACGGAGTCGTCATGTACATTGATAAATAAAGAAGCAAGATATCCGATTAATTGATAAAATAGAATACCGAATGTTCCGAATTTAAAGTTACAGATCTTTCAGAGGTGCTGCCAACGTCATCTGTAGATTTTATTGACAATCAAGTGGTTTCTTCTTCACTTATAAACCAGGCTAAAATAGAGTATTTTTGAAACTCTATATTCGAAGTCAGTAGACACGATTTCTCAAATATTAATGCACCAATATTATTGAAATTTAGCAGACTTTCACTAGATAGAGTTTACTTCAGATTACACGGAAAGATTCTTTTGAATGCAACTTACTTGATAAGGCACAAAATCTCAGTAATAATTCCTTTTTTTTTCATAGAATTTAGTCAAATACTAAAATTTTAATTCATAATTACCTATCTTATAATTTAAATCTTTCCTTCAATATCTAGTCAGGTCAATAAGTGAGTAAAATATGTCAACAGTCCTATTAGTAATCCATAAGATTTATAGAAATCGTATCCACCCAATGGACACTTTTCTCCTATGGGGTTTCAAAATCAGTTCTTAATGGTTCAAATTTTAAAATTTTTTTGGTGAAAATTTTATAAAATATTAATCAAATCCTGTTTCCTAATAAGTTTGAATAAAATATTTCTTTTATATTAAAAAAAAGTAATAAAAATAGGCTTTTTTTTGTCCTTTAGAACCCAACTAAACACTTCTTTTTAAGGTTGCAGGATTTTGCAATACTGACATCTATGTTTACTTGACATTCGTCTCAATAATTTTTGGGGCTGCGTAACTTATACGTAAAAATTGCTAAATAGGAAAATTGCTTTGACGCGAAAAGTGAAAAAAAAAGCATTTGAAAAGTAATGCAACATTAAAAAAAATATTTGAAAGTGTGTTACGAATTCTTTTTATTCTATAAAACAAATGTGCGTTAAAAGTTCAAAACGAGCGCTTTGACTTTGATGAAGTTAAATAAGGTTAGTAATGTATTCTTTGATCTAAAACCTTTAGAACGACATAATGGAATTAAAAGATCGCTGTTAATGATGAAAGAGACAATAAATTTAATTAAGAATTCGTCCTAGTCATTAGGTTTAAAACACATAAACTTCATTCTCTCGGGGTTTTTGTTCCAGTTTAACCCGTGATCAGCTCTTCGTTCAACAAGTTTATTCACTTTATTTAAAGTGCTATTTGAAATTTCAATTAAGGTTGATGATAGTAATTAGGTACTTGCATAAGTATATACTAAAATAGGCAGATTATTGTATTTTCTGCATAATATTTTCATTTTTAAAAAATAAATTTCGTAAATTTCAAAAAATGTTTAGTAACAAAATTTTTAATCGTTAGTTAGATTTGAAAAGTCACTGAGGGAATGTTAATAGCACATTGAAATAAACGTCTCTCTTATTAATTATTCTTTTTAAATAAGTGTTAAATAAAAAGTATTATTCATATTTGGTATGATTTTCCAATGATGCTAATGATGATGTGAAATGTAAAGACATGAGACGATGTAATGATAAGCCGTATTTCCAAAAGATGCAAAAAAAAAAAAAAAAAAAANAAAAAAAAAAAAAAAAAAAAAAAAAAAAAAAAAAAAAAAAAAAAAAAACGCTTTTGACGAGAAAAAAATAATTCTGGAGCTTTTAGTACCCATCTTGAAAGAGTACCATGAATCATTTCGATATAAAAATATTACCTTTGATTACCTAATGGGACGTTTGCGGCGCCTAAAGACTTCCTTTTACTCGCTGTTTTCTAGCCGAACGCCCAATTTCCCTTCTGCTTCTTATTCACGCTTGTTGTTTTTCCAGCCGAATGATCAGTTTCCCTACTGCTTCTTACTCACACCTGTTGTTTTTCCAGCCGAATTATCGGTTTCCCTTCTGCTTCTTATTCACGCTTGTTTTTCCAGCCGAATGATCAGTTTCCCTACTGCTTCTTACTCACACCTGTTGTTTTACCAGCCGAATGATCGGTTTCCCTTCTGCTTCTTATTCACGCTTGTTGTTTTTCCAGCCGAATGATCAGTTTCCCTACTGCTTCTAATTCACACAAGTTGTTTTCCCAGCCGAACGCCCGTACTTTTTTTCCCCTTATAGATTTGGATTTCTGACCCTCAAAGTATTGACGTTTTCGTAATCTATGATAGGTGTTTTGTAATGCATTTTAAGTGGTATAAAAAATAAGGCATAACTAAAATTAATAACCTTTATGCCCCCAGTTTCAAAAATTAGGGAAATTCGGTAAAGTCAATCTGGTAAAATTAGAGAAAAGTTGGGGAATTTTTCTTTTTTTGACTGCTTGTGACCACTTCAAGTATAAACCACATTCAAAGAATAAATTTCAAGAGAGTAGAACAGAATTCAATTTTAACGCCATTATTAATTTTTATTCATTTTTGAGGTGTATTATATAAAAATAACAAGTAAATCCAACTAATTACAAAATTTCTCATACATTACATTGCATTTCTCGTGCGTCATAACTGCTCATTTAAAATGCACAAAAGGAAAAAAACAGACACACACACAAATTCGCTTTTAGAAATAAAAATTTTATACAAAAGTTTTTTTTCTTTTTCTTAAACTTTTTTTTTCTTTCCTTTTCTTAAAAACATTCTGTAGAACTCATTATTTATTAACTTCAAAAAGGACATTATATTTTGAAGTACAATTCTCCTTCAACTTTCAAAAATCCTTTTAAAACTCTCAGTAAAGTTTAATTTTATGTATAGTACAGGATTAACTTGAATATTTTCAAACTGGCAATAAAAGCTTTTCTTAAAAAAAATAAATTTCTTGTACTAAAATAAATCCTCTTAAGCGGAAAAAAGACATCGTTTTATTTTTCACTCCCCGTCGGCCTGTCTCAAAGTTAATTTATTGCCGCAAAACCTTTAAGACAAGATACTGACAGTGGCGAAAGAAAGACAGCGAATAAAATTGATTAAAATATAGCTTCAGACATAGTTATAAAAATAATCCATGTCCTTCAAAAGGGAATATAAATTAAGTTATGTCAACAATTTATACTAATTTATAAAAAAAAAATGAAGAATAGATTATACAGGATGTTGCACAATGACTACAAATTAAATTTATTTGTAGAATCTTTGTCAAAAAAATTTACATATTAGGGATTGCAAATTAATATTTAAATGAGGTAAAAGGGAGAAAAAACAAAAAGAGTAACAAAATTCATACTTATTAAATTATATTTATGGTAAGATATATATTGAATTGGATATGAATAAATAGTTCGTACGATTCCTTATCCTTTACAATATATGAAATATTGTTTATTTTCAGACTACATAAGTCAAACCTTTTTGTATCCACATCCGCTTCAAGGAAATTATATTTTTATTAGTCATCACTATGATTCTCCTTTCAGTATTTTATTTTATTTTAATATATTAGTTTATATTTTATAATTCATAATCCTTTTTAGGGTTAATTAATAAAACACAAGCAATGAGGTCATCAAGCCTAACTAGGTTTAGCTAAAAATACTACTTAAAGGTTTTGTCTTTTCTATTTTCCTTAAAGTATATTTTAAATATTTTTTTATATTTTAAGTAAGAAAGGGAAAAATCCCGCTTCATCAATCATAAGTAAAGTGCATTAGCAAAATATGTTTCAAGCTGGTAATATTGTGTTGATTATTTTATCAAGAAGGGAAAAACTTTCACTCTTTCTGAAGTTTTTTTTTTATAACTGTCGTTGAACAGCTAACCCGATTTTGAGTTTACGACTGCTAATGCTCAACTCCGCCACCTTGTTATTTTGAACCCAATCCAGAGGACAATGGAACTCTTGGATCTAGTATTCGTGAAGGACTTTCTGAAGAAACTACCCCGTATTTGCGCTACACGGAGAGGAAAATCTCCCACGGTTAACCTGATGGCTAGGGAATTATAACCTATCATCCACCTACCACTGAGGACATTTTACGTCAGCACAGTAGCCAGCTCGAGCCGGGTGCGGAATTCGTTTCGATCAGTTATTGCTGGGATTCGAAACCGGGTCAACTCATTGGGAGGCTAACACTCCATCCACTGATTGTTCTGACCCTGAAGATTATAATTATTATGAAGATGCCAACATTAGTTCAACAAAAACTATTGCTGACCACTTTAGCGGTTATGCACAAACTGAATACTATCGCAAAAGTTGAATTTTAAAGAGTAGCGAAAAATGTCTAAGAACTGATTAAGTTTTACTCACAGCGTCGATGAGTAGAGCGTCTCTTTCACCTTCGGCTCCAGAAAGTTTCTGGATAGAAACTACTCTCTGCTCACCCAATTTCATTTCAGCTATTGAAGATCCATTTTTGGTTTCAAGAATGTGAATCTTAAAATAATAAATTAACATTATTAAAAAATCATATGCCATTCTTAATTAACAAAATAAAAACTAGTCAATGATGGTAAGGTGTAATATAACCTATGAACTAATAAGATGTTTTAAGATTGTAAATTTAATCTGAATTCAACTATTGTGTTTTTTGAGATTGTTCATTTTTTTTTGCTTTTAAAAATTCATTTTCTCCATATATTACAAAAAAAAACCCCCAAAAAACCAGTATATTTAAATAATACTTGCTTTCAATAAGGTGAATCTTAAAATAATAAATTAACATTAAGAATTATATGCCATTCTTAATTTACAAAATAAAAATTAGGCAATAATGGTAAGGTGTATAATACAACCTATGAACTAATAAGATGTTTCGCCGGGGCGATGTAACATGTAATTTGCATTCAACTATTGTGTTTTTTGATATTGTTCATTTTTTTTTTGTTTTTAAAAATTCATTCAATCAATATTATACAAAAAAAAACAGTATATTTAAATATTACTTGCTTTCAATAAGATGGATCTTAAAATAATAAATTAACATTATTTAAAAACTATATGCCATTCTTAATTTACAAAATAAAATCTAGTCAATAATGGTAAGGTGTAATACAACTATTGAACTAATAAGATGTTTCGACGGGGCGATGTAAATATGTAAATGTAATCTGCATTCAATTATTGTGTTTTTTGATATTGTAAATTTTTTTTTAGAAATTCATTTTATTCATATTTTACAAAAAAAAACAGAATATTTAAATAATAATTGCTCTCAATAAGGTGAATCTTAAAATAATAAATTAACATTAATTAAGAATTATATGCCATTCTTAATTTACAAAATAAAAATTAGGCAATAATAGTAAAGTGTATAATACAACTTATGAACTAATAAGATGTTTCGCCGGGGCGATGTAACATGTAATCTGCATTCAACTATTGTGTTTTTTGATATTGTTCATTTTTTTTTGTTTTTAAAAATTCATTCAATCAATATTATACAAAAAAAAAACAACAGTATATTTAAATATTACTTGCTTTCAATAAGATGAATCTTAAAATAATGAATTAACATTATTTAAAAACTATATGCCATTCTCAATTTACAAAATAAAATCTAGTCAATAATGGTAAGGTGTAATACAACTATTGAACTAATAAGATGTTTCGACGGGGCGATGTAAATGTAACACATGTAGTGCATTGGACTATGGTGTGTTTTGATATGATTTTATTTTTAGAGATTCATTTTATTCAAATATACTAAAAATATAAATCTTTCGTTTATTTTTACTATACAATGAGCAAATAAGGGTCACCTTAATAATTTGTTATCCAAATTACAAATGTGCAATGTTGGCAAAAAATATGCAATAGCAATATTCGAGGTAAAATTATGAAAAAGAAAAGACAAAACAAAAATTCATTGCTAACTTTAACCTAGATTGAATCGGAAAATTACCTAATTTGATTAATTCTTTAACTAAAATTAATTAAAAATACTTGCACTGGTAAATCTAGCGAAAACAAAACACAATTACTAAATAATTTGATTATTATGTATTTCAGTTTCGTTATTCGGGTTAGTAATTTTTGGAATAATCATCAAACGTTTACGATCGATTAAAAATAACTTATTCTGTCTACTGTTTAAACATCTATCGTTAACGATAAAATGATTAGATGCAGCTGTAAATTTTCACTGGATAAAATAATAATTAAAGTTGAATTAAGTCAAAATTGAACAAATGCCAAAATGATCACATGTGCCATTTGTGGAAGAATAAAAATCTTCGAATGCGAGAGAGCCATATGAAGAGCTTTTTGAATAAAGCGAACAAGTTACTTTTTCTGGGGCATTTATTAATGGAGAAATAATCTTAAGTTGACGCATCAATATGGAGAAGGTTTAATGTAACAAAATTGTTTTAGCTTTCATTTTAATGTTATAAATTAAAACAAATATTGATTAGTATTTGGTTGATCAATATTTGATTTGAGTATGCTTGCGCGATTTTTATTTTAAATTAGATAGTGGTAAATGAAATAAAGAAAGGGATTACTATCCCACTTTTTAATAAATATTTATTGCTAAACCCAGTCCCGCCCCCAAAGGGGGCATCCGGGTATAACTTTTTAATAAATAGATAACTAAATAGTTTGGGTTTCACGTTTTTCTTCTTACCTTAATGGGATACTTGCAAGTGACGTATTAATTGGTGCAAAAGATTTTTTAAGTTACGAAATCAGACTAAAAAACGAACTTACTCTGAATAAACATACCTTTTATCGACGGATTTGTATTTTTGACGCCCAAAATATAGGAGGAAGTAGCAATCGTGGAAATATGGTCCCCGTAGTTTGGTTAGAACAGCGCTCCAAAGCTTGGATCCCTTAATGTTAAATGTACTTTTTGCTTATTTCGCTATTATATCTCAAGAACTTTTTAAGCGATATGAAAAAATTTTTCAAACAAATGTGAAATTCGTTTACCTAAAAATAAATCCATGAAAAAAATAGCTTTTAGTAAATATTTATTATTTTATTTAATACTAGCAGAGAAAATTTTGAATTGTAAGGTATACAATTTTTCGCTTCATTTCAAAGAATTATACATGGTAAAATACAAAATTCGAGCGAAATTGGTTGAATAGCTCCTGAGAAATCAAATTTTAAATGTACGACTTTTTTTTAATACGACTTCATTTTTCGCATAGAATTGTCTTTGGATAAACGAATTTTAAATTTTTTTGCAAAAATTTTTAAATTCAATTATAAAGCTTTTGATATATGGCTAAATACGCAAAAAGTAAAATTAACATTTAGGGGTTCAAACTTTGGACCGTTCTCTTGACCAAACTATGGGGACCATGTTATTCAGATTTGGCTACACCCTATATTTTGGGAGTCAAAAATCTGAATCCGTTGAAAAAAAGGCATGTTAATTCAAACAAAGTACGTTTGTGTGTTTGATTTCGTAACTTAAAATATCATCTTTACTTATTAATTAGCATATTTGAGGTCACACCCTCGACCCATTAAGATTGAGCCCTACACGTGAAGATCCGATCATTAGATCAAAAGTTATTCAGAATGGTCTGTTTTTTCTTCTTTTTTTTGAGCATGATACATAAAAGTTATATAAAGTAAAAAAAAAAATCACAATTATATTTTGAATGATTCACGAAAATTGACCATTCTAGAATTTTTGCCAGTTCAAAAACAGTTTTTTTTATTAAAATAGTCTTTCGCCAGCTCCAAAATTGTTATTTTGATAAAATAGTTTTTTGTCTTCTATCTCAGCTAAGTGCTATGATTATATATATATTTATAAAAGCTTCTCACCGTAGAATTAGAACCATCTTGAACAGCAACAGCAATTTGAGTGGACTTTGACCCAGTGAAATAACCTGTGGTTAAACTCCTGCATTAAAATTGAAACATTTTATTATAGTTATTATTTCAGAAAAGGCACATATAAAATTGCATTTCGTAAAATCATACTCTCAATAAGGCAGTTGTCCAAAAAAGCATTATTAAAAAAAGTTGTGTATTAAGAGAAATACTCATTCGCTCAAAAATGTAAAAATACACACAGAAAACAATTTCGAAAGATGCAAGACAAAAAGTTTGCTTCTGGTTAGTAACAGCATTTTTACGGTGGTCACTTTTCCAAAAATAAAAATTTTAAACTATTAAAAACTGTTTATATTATTAATGCAAAGCATTTCTTTTGAAACATTTCTCGCAACGTGGTAAAAATTATAAGATTCATTTAAAAAATGAAGAAAGATTTTAAGAAATAATTGTGAAATAATCGTTAAAAAATAATTGTAAATAACAATTGTTCAGATTATTATAAAATATTTTTTTTATCACCGTCGTTGAACAACCGAGGCACGTTTGAGCTTATGTGCACCAATGTTCATTTCTGTAGTCTTGTAATTTTGAACCTGCACCAGAGGACAAAAGAACGCCTGGATCAAGTATTGGGAGAAATTTGCCTTCGCGGTGGAGTTTTTTGACGGAACTACATTTGTGTTTCATAGAGAGGAAAATCTTCCACGATTAGCCTGACGGCAAGGGGACTCTAATTCATGATCCGTCACTCTGTTTACAGAAATAAGCAGTATAACGTTAAAACGAAATTAAAGTAACGATCATACATTAAAACACGAATTTGCAACATCTAAAATTTTTTTTCTCAAAACAGTGCAAGTTAGAATATCTGTTAATATATAGTTTTAGTTTCGTTGTAATTAATGAAATAAAAAAAAGCCTACGTGTCAGGAATCGAAAATTAATGTATAAGCTTAAAAAAAATAAATAAATAAAAATATTATCAAACCATGACGAACAATTGAAGGGAGATCTCTGATTAAAAATAAAAAGCCCTGTTTGATAGCAAAAGAAAAAAAAAGGAAAAAGGCGATTATTAGAATCGCCATCAAGATTCGTACAGTAATAAAATTGGTTTATTTTTATTCGATATTTTAATCCCCTCTCAATCGAAATTAGACAGAATTTGGTAACGTTTTTATAACAAATTTCACAAAAAATTGCTTCAGAAAACTTAAATTAAAAACCGAAATATTTACGGCGTATAAATTGAATGCTAGATAGTATTTATGTGATGATAATCACATAAATAAATAAAAACAACACTCCCATTAAAAACATGTAATCAGAAATAATAATAAGCAAATAATTTTACTGCAATTTGATTGACGCAAATAAGATACATAAAACATTCGAAAATTTTTATTAGCGAAGTTTACAATCAAGTTTTGGTTGGTCATATTGTGCTAAATTAAGCCTCTAAGAACAAAAATCAGTGATCTTCATAATTTTTTAATAATTAATGATTTAAAAAAACAAACAATTAATATCAAAAACTATATAATATACCATCTATCATTGAATATTTTGTCCAAATATTCAAATCAAAATTAAGAAGGTATGCGGAAGTTCTAAATAAATGCCCGTGATTCTAATTTCAGAAGGAACTTTCATTGTTTTCAATGGCTATTTAATAAAAGATTTTATGACATACAATATTCTTTTCACTTAAGGAATTAAAAATATATCAGACGATGAGGAAGTGATTTGCAAACGATTCTGAGAAAGATAAAGTAAAATGAAATTGTTTGACTCACGTGACATATCCGAGGGGGCTTGAAAAACGCTGCTCCCACGTCTTATGGAAGTGATGAAAAGGTGCTTGGGCCGTCACCATAGTAACCATATCGGCCCACGAGAGAACCAGAGAATCCGGAGTTGTCGTGACGTCACAGGCGAGATCAATCGAACCTCTGTAGCTCCGTTTTCTGTGAAAGTTCAAGGACTAGTTAAGACAACTTAGACAGGAAAATAATTTGAAATTTACATAACCGATGTTCGAAGCAGTGGAATGAAGTTTAATTCATATGATTGTGTCGAATATTGGAAACAAATGGAATGTTGCTTGCTAGTCAAGAAAAGAAATGGGTGTGACCGAGTGACCTTGAACTGAAATTCGTTAATTTGATTTATTTTGTTTCAATAATATTTAGCATCATAAAAAACAAAAATTTAAAAATCGAAACGTTTAAATAAAAGGAAAATCTATAATGTTTTCTTTTCTTTTAAGCAATGCATTATTTTCTTTCGTAAAAATAAAAGAATATTAATTCTGATTTTAGTTAGTCAAAATTCTTCAGTTTTTTTTTCCCCTCTGAGAAAATTAAGGATGATCACCGATAGACATGGTTTAAAGCAGCGTTCAACCCATTGGTTGTCAACTTTCAAAAGGATGTAGTTCTTTAAGAAAAAGTGAAAATTATTATTATTTTTTTTTTTTCTTAATGGCTTTTTTCCAGAAAAATAAAACATTCAATTTTACCCGTAGGTGTGTAATTAATAAGAAAATTTGAATTTAAATCTAAAACTAAGCAGTTTTAATTTTTTTTAAAGCCTAAGTGAATCTGAAAAAAATACCGATCGAATTTAAATAGAAACGTACTGCCACTTTTTCTTCCCAGGCACTTTTTTTTTAAATCAGCAGAATATTAATTCCGACAGCAGAATACGACTGAATTAATTTCATTAATTTGAGTAAATAATTCTGCTTTTTTTAAAAAAACAAAAAAAAAAATCTTTTAAATTGCACGATTATGCTATTTTTAGCACACTTTTTTAAAGCGATGAGGGAAAAAAAAACGTCTTTCGGAATAACATAGATAAATGTAACTGTGCAAAGATCCCCTTTAAAATTTACCAAATACCTTTTTATAAAATGAGAATGATTGCATAATGAATTACAATTTGATTCATAAATTTAATATCAAACGGAAAAATTAAAATCAAGATACATATACTTTTTAGTTAATTATGTAGGCCATTAATTTCTTCAAATATCAATACACCAGAACACGTTAAGTTGGAAAATTTAACAATATACCAAGCTTTTAAGTAGAAATAATTTTAAAATATCATTTCACTATTTTAAAATTATTTTTACTTAAAAACTTGAGTATAACATGTGGCCTCATGAATTTCCCTTATGGTCAACTCATTAAGAGGTTTAGGTTAGCTAAATACTATTCAAATGCAAATAATTTCGTTTTTTATCCTCAATTAGGGGCCATCTACAAATGATGTCACGCATGAAAGGAAGAAAAATGCTCGCTACATTGTGCAATTTGTGACTAGGGGTGGGTGACAGGAAATATAACAGCAAAAATTTTTTTTTTAGCATTTTGGTTTTAAAAACATTTAGAATCAGCAGAATAAATATTTTTAAAATACTTGTTTTCACATTCCCCCCCCCCCAATTTTTTCATCGACATAAGTACACATGTACACATAAGTATTAAAACATATCGGTATTTTAAAAACTATGTGGAAATCCATAGTAATAACTTTCTAAAAAGCGAGGGACAAGTCTTTCTGAATCGAAGATGGAATCATCCCAAATCGAGTCCATCAAAAAGGTGAATACTTAAATACTTGAAATTTAATATTCGTGTGTAGTAATACCATATTAAAAAAAATCGTAATTTTAAAAAAAAATTTATGGAAATCCGTAGATGTCACTTTTGAAAAGTGATGAAATAGTCACGAATCAAGTTTCAAAGAGTGATTACTTAAAGACAAGGTTCGATATTCGCGTGTCGTAATACAAAATGTCCGGATTAAAAAATAAATAATAAAGATAAAAAAAAAACGTGTGGGAATTAGTAGAAAATATTTCCGGAAATATATCGAAATAAGAAGACTGGGATTACAACAGAATCGTCAATAACTTCCTGATGTTAATGACCATTTTTGCTATCAAAAATCAATATCGCATCTGAAAACTTAAGTGTCTGCTCTATATTCATAACAAATAATCAATGCTAGAAAGAGTTTTTCTTACAACTAACTACCTGTACCTGATAAACACATCAAGCGATATTAATTCTGATTTGCAGTATTAAAATTCTGCCATAGAATAAATTGTTAAGAACACCGAAATTCAACAGCCATCTCTGGATTGTTAATTTTAAATTCAAGCTCATTCTTCCGATTTATATACTTAAATTAAAATCGCCTTCCACAGAGAACAACAAACAGTATTTCGAACAAGAGGTTGAACTCCAGTGGGGAAAGATTAGAATATTAAAAATAAAGAATGGTGCAGAAAAATGTTATGTTTGTTTATATTCATCATCTTACTATGTTATTGTTCGCAACTAAGCTCCGTGAAGAGATATTTGTTTAACTGTAAACGCTTGGGATTACAGTTCAAAATATATAAATTGGATTTTATTTTGTTTTGCTAGTTTTATAGCATATTAAAATTTTAGTGTTTGGAATTTAAAATTTATTGTAGTTTGAGAATTTATGTAAAAGGACTTTGAAGAAAGCTTATTAAATTTACTGAATGCTATTGTCTTGCGTTATTAATATTCTTGAATTGAAATAGTTACTCATGGGGATTTTTTTCNCTGCTTAGATTGTTTTTTTTTATTGCTTCGAGTACAAAGTTATTAGTTATCGAAAATTAAATAGCAGTAAAAAATATATATTGTCAAATGAATATAAACAATGATACAGAACAAATGCCAATTGTATCTGATTTATTAATTTTTTGTGTGTGTAAGAAGTTTTATAGTTCTCCGGAATTTAAATTTAAAAATCACGTGCAAATTATATAAAAAGATCTAATAGATTTTTTTTAAATATTTGAGTTGCCTATTAATTGTGATATTTAATTTGATGGCTTCATATTTCAAACCATTCCCTAGTCTGAATAATGGAGACCATAACACTTAAAATGTGGCTACCTGTCACATTTTGAGTGCTAAATATCCAATTAAAAGACAAAATTTGTTAAAGTAAAAAGGCATATATATAGTACATTTTTGTGTCTGATTTCGTACTTTAAAATATTGCTGCACATATTAATCTAATTTTGAATATAAAGATAAAGTAAAAACTTGCTGATAACTTAAAAATAGCAGAAATATCAAATCGAAAAATATTCAATTATAATGCGTGTAAAACAAAATATAATTATTATAAAGATTTAGGTAACTTTAATGATATACTGTAATTAATTCTCAGAAAATATGGAATAAAACTCTTAGCGAATTAATATATAATCAACGGGGTTTATATATAACATATACACTTTATACTTACATATAAACTTTATATATACATATAAAGTTTGAATTTTTTATACATAATTAAATAGCACCACTCCACCTTGAAATTTAAGTTTCAAGCAAAAAAAGTTCCATGAGGAAACTTAAACGGTTGTAGACACTTAATACTCTCACTTTAATTAAAATGAAATCTAACTTACCTGAATATAGGTTTAAAATTCACTCTTAGGTTCTCTAAATCCTCATCGTTCTCTGAGAAATCTAACAGGTCTCGTTCAAAAAATGTGAAAGCATCTGGAACAAAATAATGAATACGGGATTACTTCCATTTTTCTGCACCAGGATCAACACCAGGGCTTCTCCATTTTTTTTCGGCTACGGAACCCTAAATAATCAAAGTTTTTCGGTGGAACTCCGATTTAATAAATAAAGTTAAGGTAATTGTGAAAGTTATAACCTGTATAAACTATTTTTAAAATATTTAATTAGAGGAATGAAGATTTTTCATCTTTTTATCATTAATGATATTAAATTAGGTTTTATTTCCGTCAGTTAAATTTGCAGTCCTTGCGCTATATCTGGTCTAGTTATGAATTTGTTTTTGGTGTTTTTTATACATGAGTCAATAAAATAAGCCGCACCATATCACTGTTTTTGAAGTAAATGAAGTTTTATATTATCAAGTATATGGATGATTCTCACGAAATATGACAATTTACAGTACCTTGTTCCAAGATCCAATACTATGCTACTAAAAGAAATTTAAAAAAAAAATTCATAAATAGCATTGCTGTTAGCATTTTAAAATGACTTTGCATTAGCATTGACTGTTTTGTAAATTTAAAAAATTCAATTGAATTTCAAAATGTCATTTTCCTGGTATGTGACAAACAATATTTCCAATACTAACTAGCTTCAAAACTTCCCATTAATTATTCAATATCTAATTTTTTTTTATCTCAACCGTTGTAAGCATTTCTAGAATAGAGTATACGCAGAGGGTATTATTTACAAAAACTTTGTTGAAAATAATTTTTTCTGTCAATTATTTGTTTGTCACACTAAATTCTGTCATTTTCCTAGCTACTTTTATTTAGTGATTTATAACCAAAATAGATAGCGCAAGCAATCAATATCTTATGTTAATAGATTGCTTTGAATACCATCCTATCTGAACATGTCTTATTGCGTGAATAAAGAACCAACTTTCTGGTTCAAAATCTATTTCAAACAATTTTTCAAGGTGAGTAGGTTTTTATGTTGTCATTTTCCTGTCTTCTTGAAATCATTAATTACATAAACTGCATAGATTTATCTCAGTTATTTCAAAAAATTCTGCTTTCTGCCGAATGTAAACGTTTTAGGCCAAAATGTAAAAATTAAAGCTAAATGCTATAAAAGGGCAAATTTGTCATTATCCTGGCTGTCATTTTCCTGACTTACGAAACACAGGACATTGACGTGTTACCAGAAAATTTTATAAACAGTATATAGTAAAGAGGGAAAACAAATATTAACCTAATACCAAGTTTGTACAAGATTGTAATATGCGTGAATGTAATCAAAGCTACTTATATTTATTTAATGATTGATTATTATACACAATTTTATTCTGTACGTATCAGCAACAAAAACATTTTTGATTTTTTCTACAGTGGATGAAATAATTAATTTAAGTAATTCATGGTCTATCTAACATAAAGGCTTAAGTTGAGTTACTTACTATTAAGCTTGAAATCACTGTTTTTTAAACTTCTAAGCTAATATTTAATTTTCCTGTCATTCAAAATTTAATGCATTTCTAATTTACTTTCGTTTTCTTGAGGAAATGTCCTACACTGCTGTCTGTAAGATATTAATAAGTGTAACTAAATAAATACACAAAAAAATTTAAATTATTTTGAAGACTTTAAATTTGAAGAAATTTTTTGTTCCGAATTGTCATATTTCCAGAGAATCATCCATATAGGGTAAACCAACCAGTGAAGGAACACTACCCAGTGAAGGAACACTACCCAGTGAAGAAACTACCCAGTGAAGGAACATTTCATATATATTGATTAAAAATATGAATTTGAAAGTTTTTCTTTAGATTGATTGGTAACAATAGCTTACTGCCAAACAATAGGAAGTCATCTAGCAATGTTTTGGATTACCTGGTTAAATAGACTTCTCTAGAAAAATTTCTGAATTTGTTATTATCTCTGCAACACCTTGTTTCTTTGAAAGAATTATAAGGTGAGCGTTTATATTTATATGTTTGAAGTAGAATTAATTACATGTAATAGTTTTATTTTTCTCACTGTGAAAATAAGAATTCAAAATATAGTTATTGAAGTTATGTTTTATTTTTTTAAGCATCATAGCATAATAAAGATCACTGAGATTCACTGGATCACCAAACGATGAAAAACCAGTGAAGGAACAAGTGTTTCTTTACTGGTTTTTTTACTGCTTAATGAAAATAAAAGATAAACTTTAATTTTCTTGTACCTTTAGTGATGTTCCGCATCAAAAGTATGTTAAAAATTCGAAAAACAGCTTCTAACCAGTGAGGGAACAGGCATGTTCCTTTATATGTCATATATGTTATATTTTCAAGAATAGTCTTGTTTCTAAATATTTGTATGGCTTATAAAATCATAAAGAGCATTTAAAATAACCAAAATTAAGTGTTCCTTTACTGGATGTTCATTCACTGGTAAGAGCTGTTCCTTCACTTGGTCTTCTTACTACTTGTTATTTGAACCTCCAAAACTTTAAAACAATATTATGTAAGTTCTCTACAATTTTTTAACATAATTTGCAATTAGTAACAAATATGTTGACTCTGTCATTTAACTAAAATTACGAATTTTGAAATTAATATGATGTTTTAAAAAGCAAGCGAAGCTTAAGTGTTCCTTCACTGGTTAGTTTACCCTATCTCAGCTGTAGTTTTTTTTTTTTTTGGGTTTATTTACTTAACATTATTTTGTGAGAGTGGAAAAATTGTTCTTACCAACACCATCATTAGGTTGGCAGACTAGAGCCCAAACAAATCCAGTCTTAGAAGAATACCATGGGCCAGCTACTTTAATTGACACAGTCCAAGAGCAAGGCAGCGTAGCTATGGCTACTTGTTGTCCGTCTTCAGGAACAAATAAATGCAAGTTAGAACGGGAAATACCGACGAGGTATGTTCGATTATGTTTTTCTTGGGTGAGGAAAAGTGTGCTTATTGGTTCATCAGTCATAATAGTTCGATTCCAAATGATAGAGCCTGAAACAACATACATTAAACATTTAGTGTTTGACTAAATATGAAAAACTGCTTAGATTGTTTTTTTTTATTATTTATGTTTATGGTTGAGACAGATTATAGAGTTCAGCTCGAAAATTTATTAGAAACATCTTTCATAAACATTTTATGTTATTCATCAGCATTAAAGTAAAGATACTGATAAATAATACAAGATATTGTACATTACCTCATTAACATACTTAAAGGATTTAGTGATTGACTAAGTATTAAAAACTGCTTAGATTGTTTTTTTATTATTATTTATGTTTATGGTTGAGACAGATTATAGAGTTCAGCTCGAAGATTTGTTAGAAACATCTTTCATAAACATTTTTTATTATTTATCAGCATTAAAGTAAAGATACTGATAAATAATACAATGTACATTGTACAAATGTACATTGCCTCATTAACATAAAGCATTTAGTGATTGACTAAATATAAAAAACTGCTTAGATTGTTTTTTTTTTAATTACTTATGTTTATGGTTGAGACAGATTATAGAGTTCAGCTCGAAGATTTATCCGAAACATCTTTTATAAACAGTTTATATTATTTATCATCATTAAAGTAAAGATACTAATAAATAATACAAGATATTGTACATTGCCTCATTATACTATACATTACGTTTTTCATATGACTTTTTAAAATAATTATGGAAGCGAAGGATTGAATGGAAATTTTTAACAGCGTAGGAGGTGAAAATGATTATACGATGCCAAACTCAAAATCTTCCATTTTTCTAATATAATAATGTCAAAGAGTATCATAAATTAGATTTACCAAAAAAAAGAAGGGAAGTTAAAAGAAAATAAGGGGAAGATCAATAGGTCGTTGATCTATGCTTACCTGACAAAAGCGAAACTACACTTATTGAAAACAAATAGGTCTGGCGGTGATTTTAAAATGTATATGTTCACATTTAGCGACTAGGAACGCTCATTCAACATTTATATAGCTGTTTAGTGCATGTGCTGGATATCTATGTTTCGCATTTACGTAAGCAAATGTCGCAGAAGAAAACCATTCTCCGGTATTTCCTATATTGATGCTTTTTAAAGACAAAAATGCACTTATTTTTTTTAAGTAAAGAGACTGTCTGGTATTCCTTACACTGTTGCATTTTAAAGGTAAAGAGACTCTGCCTGATGGTATTCCTTAAAACTGATTTTTAAGGAAAAGAGACACTGCCTGGTATTTCCTAAACTGATTTTTAAGGAAAAGAGACACTGCCTGGTATTTCCTAAACTGATTTTTAAGGAAAAGAGACACTGCCTGGTATTTCCTAAACTGATTTTTAAGGAAAAGAGACACTGCCTGGTATTTCCTAAACTGATTTTTAAGGAAAAGAGACACTGCCTGGTATTTCCTAAACTNTTTTGTGTTGTCATTTTCCTGGCTTCTTGAAATCATTAATAACATAAACTACATAGATTTATCTGAGTTATTTTAAGAAATCCTGTTGTTTTCTGCAGAATGTAAACGTCTTAGGCCAAAATATTAAATTAAAGTAAAACTATATGCTATAAAATGACGAATTTGTCATTATCCTGGCTGTTATTTTCCTGGTTTATGAATTCCAGGACATTGAAGCGTTACCGAATTTTTTTTAAACTGCTAATACTGTAAGGAGGAAAAGCAAATATTAACCTAATACCAAGTTTATGTATGATTGTAATATGGTTGGATGTACTCAGTTATTTATTTATTTAATGATTGATTATTATACACAAATTTATTCTGTACATATCAGCAACAGAAAAAAATTTGATTCTTTCTACAGTGGATAAAAATAATTAATATAAGCAATTTATGGTCCATCTAACATAAAGGCTTAAGTTGAGTTACTTACTATTAACTTAAAATGACTGTTTTTTAAACTTCTAAGCTAATATGTCATTTTTCTGGCATTCAAGATTTGATGAATTTCTATTTTATTTTCTCGAGTAAATGTCAATAAACTACACTGCTGCCTGTAAGATATTAATAAGTGTGAAGAAGTATACAAAAAAAATTTAGATTATTTTGAACACTTTAAATTTGAAGAAATTTTTTGGTCCGAATTGTCATGTTTAAAAAGAATCACCCATATATATCTCAGCTGCAGTTTTTTTGGGATCATTCATGTAACATTATTTTATGAGGGTAGAATAATTATAGAACTTACCAACACCATCGTTAGATTGGCAGACTAGAGCCCAAACAAATCCAGTCTTAGAAGAATACCATGGGCCAGCAACTTTAATTAACACAGTCCAAGAGCACGGCAGCGTAGCTATGGCTACTTGTTGCCCGTCTTCAGGAACAAATAAATGCAAGTTAGAATGGGAAATACCGACGAGGTAAGTTCGATTATGCTTTTCTTGGGTGAGGAAAAGTGTGCTTATTGGTTCATCAGTCATAATAGTCTGATTCCAAATGATAGAGCCTGAAACAACATACATTAAACATTTAGTGTTTGACTAAATATTAAAAAACTGCTTAGATTGTTTTTTATTATTATTTATGTTTATGGTTGAAACAGATTATAGAGTTCAGCTCGAAGATTTATTAGAAACATCTTTTTTTATAAAAATTTTATATTATTTATCAGCATTAAAGTAAAGATACTGATAAATAATACAAGATATTGTACATTACCTCATTAACACACTTAAAGCATTTAGTGATTGACTAAATATAAAAAACTGCTTAGATTGTTTTTTTTTATTATTATTTATGTTTATGGTTGAGACAGATTATAGAGTTCAGCTCGAAGATTTATTAGAAACATCTTTCATAAACATTTTATATTATTTATCAGCATTAAAGTAAAGATACTGATAAATAATACAAGATATTGTACATTACGTCATTATACATTACCTTTTTCATACGACTTTTTATAATAATTATGGAAGCGAAGGATTGAATGTAAATTTTTGATCGCGTAGGAGGTGAAAATGATTAACTATGCCAAACTCAAAAGTTCCAACTTTTCTAATATAATATCAAATAGTATCATAAATTAGATTTACCAAAAAAAAGGAGGGAAATAAAAAGAAAATAAAGGGAAGATCAATAGGTCGTTGAGCTATGCCTTCCTGACAGATGCGAAACTACACTTATTGAAAACAAATAGGTCTGGCGGTGATTTTATAATGTATATGTTAACCGTGAAGGTACGAAACCCGGAGAATGTTCATTCAACATTTATTTAGTTGTTTATTGTATGTGCTAGATATCTATGTCTCTCATTTACGTAAGCAAATATCGCAGAAGAAAACCTACATTGATGCTTTTTAAAGTCAAAAACACACTTATTTTTTTTAAGTAAAGAGACTGTCTGGTATTCCTTACACTATTGCATTTTAAAGGTAAAGAGACTCTGCCTGATGGTATTCCTTAAAACTGATTTTTAAGGAAAAGAGACACTGCCTGGTATTTCCTAAACTGATGTTTTTTTAAGGTTAATTGCCACTGACCCATATACATTTGCTCGGAATTGACCACGATGATTGATATCGACTCATACACCAGTGATAGTCTGAATGTACAGGAATGTAATCTAATATTCGAACTTCTACCGACGTATTTGGTATGAGTTGACATTCACCAGTGAATGTAGAATATCTCCTATTTGGAACATTCTCAATAATATACTACGTATCATACTGGAATAAATATAGAAAATTGTATTAATAGTTTAATTTGTATCGAATGCAAAAGATCTCAGTGCTCACGATTACCTTTAATGTAGATTGTCAAAATACTTATGAAAGCGAAACATTTGCACACTGAGGGTGTCAATTTATTGTTTAGGCTAGGGAGACACAAAAACACAATCGAAATCGAATCGAATCACTAATAAAGAAACCGGGATGAAAAATAATAAAACCAGTTTGATTGCTTGTTTAAACTTTGAGATGCCTATGGAAGGCTATACTGAAAACACCAAACGGGTTTTAATGCTTTCAGTGCCGCCTTTCTTTCTGGTGATTCGTTAGATTTCAATAAAGTTTTTTTGTGTTTCTTTCCTTAATGTGTACTCTTTGACCCTCATTTTCATAAAGGATTCTAAAAATATGCAATTATGGAGGTTATTGTTGAACACCCATCTTAGAGGGAGGAGAGCATGTTAAATGGCATTTTAATGAATCATATTTTAAGAACTTATTAAGATCGGTTCTGAGAATAAAGAAACAAATTTGCCAAGGCTTCAAATTTTGATGTTTATGTTTAATGCTTTTTATAAAGTTTCAGAACATAAGTCGTTATTTTTGAACGCGGAATGCGCCAAATTTTAAGAAAATTTTTTTGTTGTAAGTTATTTTAGTTAGTTTTTAACTTGGCCAAAGTTATTAACTTGCTCATTGTTCGCCAAGGTAACGATAATGCTAAGTGTAAAATGATGTAAAGGTAAATAAAATTTCATTTCTTTCAATTTAACATAATTTACAAAGTATAAATTGATAACACAATCATTTCAAAGTAAAATTGTAATTAATGATAGATTTCCATAATATACAATATCCAATCCATATACAATCTATAAAATCCTGCATTCAATATGAAACACAATATGTTGTTAAAGTGATCGAATCATTTTAGCGAAAAAAAACATCTCTTTTTTTTAAAACGGAATAAGTCTATTCCTTATAGTCAAAGTTAAAAAAAAAAAATGAATAATCAAGGTTTCTCAAATTACCGCGTGCTTATTATATAAATACAGTTTTTATCAAAACAAATAAAAAAAAAAAAAGACTTAAAAGATATCCGCAAAATTACTATGATGCAACTGTATGAAACGTCAGGATTAACCTTTGCCAATATTTTTAAACCCGTTCGTACACAAACCCTAAAATAACGAGTACTTCCTGTCATCTCTCTGCAGCATGTAACTTCCGCTTGATCAATGATTTGATCCCTTTTTTCGCCTTTCTCATAGCACTACTCAGGGAATAATCAATAACTTACCCTGAGTTATTTTCTTCGTATATAAAGTAGGAGTCTTAAGATTATGCGATTTCTCCACTCTCCATACTTTTTCCTTCTCCGTTACTATAGTTTCGGAAAATATTGCTTTTCCCCCACGCAAGTGTATCCCTAATGATTATTAAAACGTACTGCGGTGGAGAAAAAGCAAGATTTGTCGAAACCATTCTAACGGAGAGGGAGAAAGTGTGGAGAGAAAGAGAAAATCGCGTAACTTTGAGATGCATATTCTGTCTATTACAAAAAATGTATTATTAACAATTTTAATAATTTACCATGTTTTGTCCTGATTATGATTATTACTTACCATTCTCTGCATGAACAGCAGCTATAAATCTCTTTCCAGTCACGAAACAAATTTTACAGTTACTTCTCAAATTACAAAAAACTTGGGAAGGTTCTTCCGGCAAAGTATTGTTCCACATTTCTTTTCCATTCGAAACCGTCAAAGATTTCAGTTTTCCACCATCTTCGTTGACGTGTCCGAAAATGACCAATGTTGGATTACTTTGCGTATTTGTCCTCAGGTTCGTAGATAATTCTAAAAAAGATCTTAAGTTACAGTTAGAAGTAAAAATATTCATTATTGTATTACAAATTACAAGTAGATTGCATGATTTTCATGCAATATGAAAAAGTTTAAATTGGAAACTTCTTAATTGCAACAGCACTTTTTTAAAAAAAATATCATCTAATCGTTATAGAGATGTCCAAGCCAAAGGTTGAGCTATATGACTGAGTTGAATAAATCAGTTGTCATTTGCACCATTCCTATTAGACGAGTCATACTCAAAGGCCAATAGAAACATATTCCTATAGGTTGCCCTCTGTAACTGATTGATCATTGATGGATTACCTGTGGTTGGTGACGTCATCTTAGACATCACTATTCACGCTGAAAGATAAGTAATTTATTTACGTCGATCTAGAGCTGCGCAATGGACTATCAGCGATTGTCTGGCAAACATCCTTGAGGATGATCTGAACACATGCCATCACAATTTTGATCCTCTGCAGAGGGGATGGCACCCCTGCTTTGGTAGCCCTTTAACCCGAGAGAAGTCAGCACTTTACGGGAGCAGTTTAACGAGGACCTATACCGCACACTCTGAGTCCTTACGCAGACTGATCAAAGTGGTCACCCACCCGCTTACTGACAGTAGCCCGTGATTCTTGACTTCGATGTCACACTGAGAACTGTGTCTTCACGATCAGTCCCATTGTGGGACCAATTCAAGCTTAAAATATAACGATTGATTAACAAGTTCAATTTAGATGGTGTTAGTATTTTAAATTACTGTTTAAGCTTCTTCTAGAAATAGTGGATAAACAGTTAAAAGGACAACGTAAAGGTTTTTAAAACAACTACCGAGTTTCATTGAATCGATGAGTCCGAAAACTAGCCTCCACTTTCTTTCATAATTAAAAATCTTGTATTCTTAAGTGTAACCGGTTTAAAAATTTCATGTTCTCCTACCTGGTTTAGAATTTTTTTGAGCAGTGAAATTTTTATTTAGTTTGAAAATGCGTCATATTCTGGCGATGGCCTGTTCTCCAAAAGAGCCTAGAAATATATCACCAGAAGGCTGACGTTGCTTATGAAATTGTCCGCATAACCTAACAATTATTTGGTTTAGGTTTGTTATCTTGTAGAAGCTTTATATCACACAATGAGTGATTCAAAGGGTAGGTCTTTAGATGGTATATGCAAGAAAATAAAGAGAAATAAAAGTAACTATGAACTGTAAAGAAAGTAATTTTAGATAATATACTTAATTTCAAAGGCTTTTGGTTGGAGCATTATAAGAAAAACGTGTTATCAAAGTGCTTCCAAGCTAAAGCAAAAAAGGAGAACAGTGTCACATTTAGCAATTTTACTTATACAAGCACTACACCTGGTTAAGTTGAAGTATCTCCATCTATTGGAGATTTATGCAGATTAATATTTACTCTGTACAAAAAAGTACTCTAAAAAAGGTACCTTAACCAGTTAAAAGTATATTTTGGAAAAGTTGCCATAAACTACATGAAAACTGCTGACATAAGAGTTTTTAAAATATGAATAAAAAGAATTTTTGTCTTTCTATGAAGAAATTCGTAAGTGCTCCAGCACAGATAAACATAATCCAAAGGATTTTTGAAACCTACACAAATATCAATGAATATATAGTCTAAGATTTAAATAAAGTCTTTATTTCATTTCTAAATGACAAATTATCAATATTTTTGCTTGCTAAAAATAATTTATAGTATCGTTTTAAGGTTTTTTCCAGAAACTGGTCATCTCCAAATTAGAGTTATTTTTTTAATTAAAAAATTGATTTTTATAGTACAATTACAATAACATATTTTGTAATCAGCCATATTTTAAAATCAAAACTAAAAACGCTCTATAAATCAAGCTGATACTTAACTATTTAGTTTTTTGTTTCTCCTGTAAAATTAATTTTGTTGAAGATGACCGGTTTTTGAACTCGGTGATTAAATTTAAAATTAGGTTTTAGTTGAGAAAAAAAAATTTTTTTTCTCGTTAAAATATTGTCACTGTTTTTGGAAAATTGAATTAATACTATACGACAAAACCACTTCTTGCATATTGTAAAACGCTACATTTTTAATTGCTAGGCGCGTCAGTTTTTGTCATTTTATCGCTTGGCGTAAGGAACATGAAATTTTAGTGACGAATATTAATTTATCTACACATTTACAATACCAAAACATTGTGTTTTTTTTATTATTCTCAACACGAATACATTAAATATGCGTTGTAGCGACTGGTAATTTTGTTTCATGGCTCCTTAACCATTGCAATTGGCATAGTAGCGCCCATAACATTTTTGAACAGCAGGTGTTGTGAGTTGAATACTAAAACACTCTCATGTTTATATAGCCTGGTGTAAGTTAAATCTGTCGTGGATGAAAGTTCTTTCGTTGTTTGAGGTGCGGAAGTTTGGAGAGGGGTACCAGCTCGGGCTCTATCCACGTCGTCTGACCAGGGCATTCCTATCATGGCCGTTAAAATATAGAGCTCTGAAAAAGGGACTAGATGCTTGTATAAGTTTAGGTGATCTTATGACTGACAAAGAGAGGTAAAAATATATTTCAACTGTGTAAATTTCGCCTTCTTAAAACAACCTGCCTTATTTCATAAATTAAATTTAGTGAAAAAAAGTTTTACTTTTATTTCATTATGTTATTATTTTATCTTTTTATCTATATAAAAAAATTTCGAACACTCTAAAAAGGAGAAAATATTTGGTCGCAGCTTCAGCGACAACCATAGGGCACATTACTTTCATAATGAGCTTCTGCCGGATAGAAATGCATTACAAAATGCAAGCCCGTAAAAAGGGAAAAACTAAAATATTCCCTCTTTAAATTTAAAATATGATTGAAGAAAATATTTTTTTAAAAATATATTAGTGATTGCTCTGATATTTTAAATACGATTTAGTTATTTATAAAAAATCACAATATACGAATTTAAAAATTATTTAAAGCTCATTTTGTTATGTAACAAATTTTTTTATACAGATGTTATAACGTTTAACAGACTAGCCAAAGATCTTGATATTTTTAACATGTATTTAAAAAAAAATATGCTTTTAAAAAATTATGTCTAAATGTTTAATTGTTCCTATTAATTTTTTCCCCTCATTCTGCACTATTGTAATTTTATTATTTTGACTGTTTTATCGCGTTTTATCACCAAAATAAAATAAAAGCCTAATTGTTTTCAAACAACTATTCTAATTTCATAAAATATGTTTAAAAACTGTCATTTAGCTTTAGTACTTACGTAAACTAGTTAGATTCAACGTCCATTTTTCTTCCGCCAACAGACACGGAGATAGCCAGCAAGGTATCAGCCAAGCAAATGCAACAATATACAGAATTCCACCATTGAAGGACAATATGAAGCACAGTTTCCTCAATAAGCTCATGCCTTGTCGAGTTTCCTGCTTTTTTGGTTCGTCTGAAGAATCACTGTGGTACTTCTTCTTGCACGAACTTTGATAAATATCATCTGCGCTTAGTGTTCGATCCATTGGAATGGTGCCGTGATCGACGACTTTATTTTTGGCTAGATTAATAGGAGTGGTTTCGTCTACGCTCGTTGAACGCTTCAGCAAATTATCAACAGCACCCTTCAACTCCAGTCCACGCATGGCTGTCATAAAACGAAAAACAAGAGTTATTATACAAGTCGCTGTAAAATAATGTGACCAAAACAAAAAAAAGCAACAAAAAAAATAAATAAATCAAAATCACGTAGAAGCACAAGAGATGCACCAGTGCCAGGCTCGTTTAATAAAAAGAGATTTCGGGCTCGGACTGATGAAATTTTCATATTACCACTTTTAAACAAACGATTGATTCAGTGATTAAGAATAAAAAATGCAAAAATTATGAGGCATTAAAAATTAAAGTTATCTGTGCTTTTTCGTTTTGAGGCTAACACTATTTGTCAAATGACTTCAAGATTTTAATTTTCTTTTTTAATTTTTGTTTCAGTCATTTTAAAGTTTCAGTCAATTCAGTTTTTTTTCTTCCTTTTTTTACTGGCTAGTGCTAAAAAAAAAGGTTTAAATGACTAATTTCCTTATTTAAACATCCTAGTCTAAGTGATAAGACAGCATAATTCGGGTATACCTCAATCTCTGGTGAATTTAGGCTCTAAGTAATCCTCCCAAATCAAAATTTTTGATGTTTTTCCATTGATTGACCAATATAACGTTGATGGTAAACGTTAATAATTCCATCATGAACCATTATATTTTTGATAGTAACCAACATAAGTAACCATCACTCCAATGTAGGAATTCGGACTGATTTATGCCTAGTCCAACATAAGAATAGCAATTCGTTTTGATGGCTTATTTATGCTGAACCATCAGAAATTTCCATCATAGTTCCTTAGAAATCAAATGTTGGAATGATCATGAACCACCATCACCCCAATGTAAGAATTCAGGCTGATTTATAAAGGTTCAACATAAAAACCCAAGTATTTTTTTATTGTATTATCCCGAGAACCAAAAGGAATTCCCATCATGGAAATGTATAATTGGAACCACCACGGATCATCCTGAACTGTTGGTCCATGAGAATCAAACTTCTCTTTATGGTTAACCATCATAGGATTAAAATAGCATTTTCCATCATGGAATGATGGAAGTATGTTGGCATATCAAAAACCATGAAAGCATAATGGAAAATGTTGGACGATAGTGACCATCACATGATGTTGGACCATCAGGAATCGCACTGAAAGCAACATAAACCACAAAAATGTTTTAATGGGACCATTAAGAATTTTGACTAGTATATGTATCTCGGGCTCGGATTAAAATTCTTCAGGTTCTGACCTCCAAAAGTGAGCCAGAACTCATCTCTAAAAATCATGTAGTCGTAAAAGCTTTCCAAAGCCACATTTCTATGAAAATACGAAATGAGCAAATTGACAAGTCTTAAAATAATTAATTAAATTTTATTAATTATTCTTTTCTAGTTTTTAAAATTACTTATTTGTGGAACACGGACGACTAAGTTGGAAGCATTATTGCAGTTGGCAGCAGAAATTGATCAAGACACATTTATGTTTTAGAAGGCACGTTATTCCGAGTCACGTCGTTGTAACGAGAGCCTCCACTAGATGTGGTCTTTATCGAAGCATCGTAAAATATTAATGATAAAACGATATTTAAAACAAGTTTTCATGATGTATCAAAAATACGATAATTATCTACAATGACAAACGTCGATATATATCGATATATTTATATCGATATAGATGTATATCAGAAATAATATCGCGATTAACTGAATGAGTGAAACCTCAGCTGTGAAGATGTTTCACAGTTCAAGAACATGTATCAGTGCACATTCTCTCTCAGTCTACAGGTCTCTCTTAACTCTACAGTCGCAATTTTGCGAACATAGAGTTTGGCGAAACGAATCATCAAGTGGTTCGAATCAGTTAAATTCGGTAATTAGAATTACTTGTACTGATACAAACCGATTGATTCTAATTATTTTTTTGTTCAGAATACATACTTGATTATAAGAATACAGAATAACATAAGTTATAATTTTCAGAAGAATAACATAAGTTATAATTCTCAGAAGAACAACATAAGTTATAATTCTCAGAAGAATAACATAAGTTATAATTTTCACGAAGAATGCGTTTATGTTTAAATAAGTAAATGTTTACGTTTAAATAAGCAAATGTATAAGTAAGTAAATGTTTCATTACGTTCTGAAAAATTTTAGCTTACAAAAAAAAGCAAATTAGTTATATTGAAAAACACAGCGATAAATCGATATCTCACTATTAAAATTCCGATATTGTTCAGTAATAGTATCCACAAGTCTTAAAAAAGCTTTTCCAGATCTGATCATAAATGTAAAACATATTTTGCAAAACAGTATAAATAAAATAATATATTAATGGGACCGGAAAGTAATGTCATTTTGGTGCATTTGATATTTGTTTTCAAGATTTGAATTTTTATTAAATAATATATTCACCCTCGTCAGCAACAACCTTTCAATGCCGGATCGAAAAAATGAATTGGTTTTTAAGACTAACAAATATTTAATGCGCCGAAACGACATTACTTTCCGGTCCCCCTAATAGAATGGTATTTGCCTCTGGCCCTTGTATAAAACTTATAAAAAAAACCTCTACCAGATCCGGATAGCGTTCGTGATCTAATTGTTGGGGAATCTTTTTCTATGCTGCCTGTCATTTTAATCAAGTTATTTTGAAACACCCTGTATAAATAACTAATTATTAAGATTATTGTTTGCATATTGATAATGAATGCGAAAAAAAATCAGCATTTTAAACTTCATGGTTTATTCTAGGTTTACCAGAACTCACATTTTCTATACTATAAATTTTAAATTATTAATGAAGGTAAAACAGAATTTGTCATGATAAGTTTCTTTCACAGTATGGCGTCTTCTTAAATGTCGAGGGGAACGTGACTTTGAAAAATATCAAAGTATTATTTATTCACTTTTCTGTAATTCAACCATTATGCAAATTTGAGAACATTTTCTCAAAAGACCAGCTTATATAAATGAACGACATCGCATTTTTTGATGGCGCGTGTGCGTATGTGAAATTAGCCTTTTCAAAATTTAAATGGCGTTTTCATAAAAATAGTGTTTTCCAACTAGTTGATTTAATTCTTCCTTCAATTTTTATTCCAGTCTCTTAAAAATTCAACGGGGTGTATTTTAAATAATATTAGCTTAAGTTACATATACGAGTTTTATTGCATTTATATTTGGAGATAAATTAAATAAATCTGATTTTAAAGATATTTCTAATCAGTATGTTTTGATTATGTAAGTGTAATATTCAAAAATTCTTATGCTTAACGAAAACTTCTACAATAACTTACATGCTTCTAAATTTCTAAGTAAATAAAGTTACCACCGTTATCAAATCTCATCAGAAATGTACCTTACAATATTTAAAGTTTTTCTTTTGTTTGTCTTTAACTAAAAATCACATGATGTTGGNAAGAATAACATAAGTTATAATTTTCACGAAGAATAACATAAGTTATAATTTTCACGAAGAATAACATAAGTTATAATTTTCACGAAGAATAACATAAGTTATAATTTTCACGAAGAATAACATAAGTTATAATTTTCACGAAGAATAACATAAGTTATAATTTTCACGAAGAATAACATAAGTTATAATTTTCACGAAGAATAACATAAGTTATAATTTTCACGAAGAATAACATAAGTTATAATTTTCACGAAGAATAACATAAGTTATAATTTTCACGAAGAATAACATAAGTTATAATTTTCACGAAGAATAACATAAGTTATAATTTTCAATATTAAAATTCCGAAATTGTTCAGCAATAGTATCCACAAGTCTTAAAAAAGCTTTTCCAGATCTGGTCATAAATGTATAACACATTTTGAAAAACAGTATGAATAAAATAATATATTAATGGGACCGAAAAGTAATGTCAGTTTGGTGCATTTTATATTTGCTTTCAAGATTTGAATTTTCATTAAATAATATATTCACCCTCGTTAGCAACAACCTTTCAATGCCGGATCGAAAAAAAAATGAATTGGTTTTTAAGACTAACAAATATTTAATGCGCCGAAATGACATTACTTTTCGGTCCCCCTAATAGAATGGTATTTGCCTATGGCCCTTGTATAAAACTTATTAAAAAAAACTCTACCAGATCCGGATAGCGTTCGTGATCTAATTGTTGGGGAATCTTTTTCTTTGCCGCCTGTCATTTTAATCAAGTTATTTTGAAACACCATGTATACGTAACTAATTATTAAGATTATTATTTTCATATAGATAATGCGAAGAAAAAATCAGCATTTTAAACTTCATGGTTTATTCTAGGTTTTTCCTGAACATACTTTTTCTATACTATAAATTTTAAATTATTAATGGAGGTAAAACAGAATTTGCCACGATAAGTTTCTTTCACAGTATAGCGTCTTCTTAAATGTCGAGCGGAACGTGACTTTGAAAAATTTCAAAGTATTATTTATTCACTTTTCTGTAATTCAAACATTATGCAAATTTGAGAACATTTTCTCAAAAGACCAGCTCATATAAATGAACGACATCGCATTTTTGATGGCGTGTGTGCGTATATGAAATTAGCCTTTTCAAAATTTAAATGGCGTTTTCATAAAAATTGTGTTTTCTTATTAGTTGATTTAACTCTTCCTTCCATTTTTATTCCAGTCTCTTAAAAATTCAACGGGATGTATTTTAAATAATATTAGCTTAAGTCACATATACGATTTTTATCGCATTTATATTTGGAGATAAATGAAATAAATCTGATTTTAAAGATATTTCTAATCAGTATGTTTTGATTATGTAAGTGTAATATTCAAAAATTCTTATGCTTAACGAAAACTTCTACAATTTATATGCTTCTAAATTTCTAATAAAATTACCAGCGTAATCAAATCTCGTTAGGAATGTGCCTTACAATATTTACAGATATTCTTTTGTTTGTCTTTTAACTAAAAGCCCAAACATATAGAATAGGGGTCTTCCTCTAGCCACTGAAAACCCATCGATGATATTTTTCTGAGTTTTTATAGAACAGTGGTTATCAACTGACGGGCCGCATCCGCCCCGCAAAGCCTTTTTTTGTGGCCTGCGAACTAAGAGATATTAGTTGTCATTTTTTGCGAACAATTTTCGTAAGAAATCTATATGGGTTTTAAATACTTTCAAGTTTTATATCTTAGCAATTTGATATGTGTTGCACATTAATTATTTTATACATAGATGCACAATTAAAGTTATTGTAGCCAGAATTTTTTAATATGCAATTAAATATTTTTAAAAATCTACTTATTTTAATTTGTAATTCAATACTTTTGTTTTGTACAACTTGATAAAAATCTGACAGTAATATTTAATGTTCCTCCAAACTTAAAAGAGTCCTATATAAAAGTTTGATAAAGTTGCGGCCCGTCATTTGACTGGTGCTTTTAATTGCGGCCCCGGGCCCCATGTAAGTTGGAAACCCCTGTTATAGAACAATTTCTTGAAAAACTAAATACCGTAGAATAATAATTATTTGAAAAGATAGCCAGCATACATAGTACAAAATTCGTGACTGTTGCTTTTAAAAAAAAGATTGGCCAATTAATTTGTTTTGTGTCTTATTAATATTGAAATAATTAAATATCGAACAGGCTAATCCTAGAAAAGAGCACAAAATCGTGAAAAAGGGCAAGTTTGATAGATCACCATTTGGAGAAGTCATTGACTTTGAGAATCGTAACTTTGCAAGAAATTCACAAGATACTACTAATGTTTTATTTAAACAAAAATATTTTTTTAATCTAATAATCGGCATTGAACAATCTATCCAATTTTGAGTTAACAACTATTAACTTGTTAAACTCTATAGCTTTGTCATTTTAAACTCAAACTAAAAGTAAATAGAACTCTGGATCAAGCTTTTGAACAAACTAGCCTTTCTGGAAGCTTTTTGATGGAGGCAACAAGCATTTGCGTTACATGGCGAGGAAAACCATAACGATTTCCCACGGGTAGTCCAACTGCAAGCGTATTCTAACCCATGATCAATCTACCACTGGGAATACTTTAAATCATAACTGTAATCTGTGCAGAACTGGCATCGATCAGCTATCGTTGGGATTCGAACCTGGGTCGCCTCATAGTGAGGCGAGCTCTCTTTCTACGAGAGCAACCTCAAATCAAACAAAAATATTATAAAATTTCTTTTTATTAAATCTTAAATGGTATTCATCCTTCTACTGGAAGTATTTATGTTCTCAAGTTTTGAAAGGTAAAACAGTCTATTCCGCAGATAAATTAACTGTGCTACCAAAAGAAGACACCGTAAATTAACTGGAACTTAATTAGATCAAGATTTGTGTTGATAAAAGAATAGCTGTTGATATTGGGGAGATCAATGTTTTAAGACTAAAATAAATCCGCGGCCGATAATATACTACGATAATAATAGATACCCATGTAACGCAAAATAATGCAGCCGATATTTTTCCTACCGGGAATACGTTTCGCATTTCAAGTACAATCCTAATGGGTTGTTTGAGACAGTCATGAAAAGGGATGAAATAAATTGATTAAAATTTAATTTTATTTAAATATTTATCTAATTATCATCAGGTCAGAAATCATAAAACTTAGTAGCTTTAACCGACTGTCATCTCTTTCCTGCTCTTGAATTTCATTAACTATGTGACGTTATCTAACACCAGTCTATCCTTGGGATTTGCGAATTTATTGATGTGACCTTCTGTTGAAAAGAAAAGACCCTTAATGCATTATGTAAAGCAATGTGTTCAATTGATTCATGTAATATTTAGTACTTCGCCGATTTTAGAGTTTAAAAAGTTAAGTTTGTTCTAGGAGAGATTTTTATTTCTGAATTTAAATTAAATTCGTTCGTAATTTGCAATGATGTCAATCATCTGCTTTCGCTATATTTCTTCGGAATAAAATTTCTGTTATCACGTTGCCATTTTCTTTAGTTCAGTGCTCTTGATGTTGAAATATTTGTGATACCTTCAGTCAAATATTCCTTATATTTTATGTACGGTATTAAACCCAATTTTGACTTCCCGACTATAAATTTTGAATTTCGTAGCCTTGTAATTTTGAACCCTACCCACAAAACAAGGGAGCTCCTGAATCGAGCATTGTGATTTGTTTCGTGGAAGATTTTTTAAGGGGAACTAAACCTCAATTGCGGTACGCGGAAGGAAAAACGACCAAAACCTTTCACGGTAAACCCTTGAAACAACAAAGAGATTCTTACCCTTGATACCACAGAAAATAAAATATACAGCAAAAGTGTGGCAGGTGACAAGTTATTTGACCACTGTTTATATTTCCTAATGTAGAAATAAATATACAGCTCCCGTTAAGAATAGTATCACAAATCAAAATCGTTTGCAATCGCAAACATTAATTTTTCTTTTTAAATCTTTAATTTGTGTTTCAAAATTTAGAGATATTGCATACAAATTAAAAACATTTGCAATTTTTTATGTTTTTCAAAAGTTTATGATAACAATTTTAACGACAGTTAAAGATATTACTTACGTTAAAGGTTAATTTTAGTAGATTATTATTTTATCAATTTATATTTATTCTCCAATGCAGCAAAATGGTGTACCTTGGAATACAGGGATTCCGTGGAAAAGTCTCAGGGGTAAAGAGTTTATTTATTTATTTATTTTTTTAAATCAATATAAACTTTCGAAACTTGTAATTAGATTTCTGTCAAAACAATAAACCATCATTTCTTTGATAATCTGGTTATTTTTATTAAATTATTTAAGAAAAATGGTAGTAAAAAAATTGCGAAATTTATAGACAGTTTAATTTTTCTCGTCGAACTTTTAAAATCAAAATAAAATGACCAAATTCAAGAACAACGACTTGTGTTTCTCTGATAACTATTCTCAACGTTTTTAAAAGTTCTTAATCGAAAACCATAATTCGGCTTATTTTATTCATTTTTAGCTAATTATGTATGCAACGAAAAGAAATTCAGAACCAGAGCAGATACCACTCCAGGCCTAAAAACTCAACTGTTCGTCATGAAAACTATTTTTTGAAGGAAGTTTTATTGATAAAACCATTATTGTAAATAAATGTCTTTCTTTACATTAAATATTATCAATTGGTAGTCTTTTGAATCACCTTATAAATTATTATGCTGTGAATCTCTAAAATGGGGATGTAAATATATGAGCGTATTCTCTAAATAGGTACAGAACTGTTTGAAGTTAAATCTAGTTTATCTAACCGTTTACCAATGATGAAATTAAAATATATTGCATTATTTAAAATTTCTACATTCACCCTTACTTAGTTTTGATATAACTTAGTTTTATTTCTATATATTTTAAGAGAAAAGTAATGTGTTTGAAATTGAATAGTTCAATTATTATAGTAATTGCAATAATATTCAATAATTGTTAAAAATTTTTTTGTGAGTATGTTCAAAGCAGCTACTAAATTTTATTTGTATGTTTGGGGAGCGGTCAAAAGATGCTCGGTCATGTAAGGTTCCGTAGTCGAAAAAAATTGGAAACCGCTGCTCAAATACATAGTATTTTGCAACTTTAAAGTACTGAATCTGAAAACTGATCTTTCATCAAAATAATAAAATATTTTGGTTAGTATCAAAAATATGATTCCTTTATGGCGAATGTTAGTTTAATTTTTAAAAATAATGTATGGTAATTAAAAATATTAAAACGATCAACTAAATTCGTTACAATGATGTTCAGTTTCTTAAAAAATGGCTAAATGTTCAAGCTTAAGTTTCAAAAATAAACGCAAAGAATTTAAAACTTTAAATAAAAAATCAATCTGTTTAAATAATTCCTATTATTTACAAATAGAAGGAGAGCTTAAATATTAGCGCTAAAAACATGCTATATTTTAATAAACAATCCAAACAATTAATCTTAATAATCTTAAACAATATTTTGGATGTAAGATACACATTTCAAAAGGTGATCATAATTCATTTATTTGAAACACTTTTAAAACCAAAGTGACAACGCCTGAGAAACTATCAAATTGTTCTTTAAATGCGACAAAACATGATTCAAGGATTTTACAATCATTATTAAAAAAAATTGTTAAATAAAGTTGAATAATCTTACCGTAGACATTATGAAAAAAGCCATTTTCTTCATCAACGATGCGGAGAAAATTACAATTACCAAGAATTAAAAACTCAACTCATAATGCGTATAAATGTTCGGTATGTTGTAATCAATCTTTTAAAACTTAAAAAGCATAAGTTCCGAGTACTCGTATTTACGATTAAGTGATTTCTTTCTTTTTTTTAAGCATGCGGTGATATCCGAGTGCACAGAAAAAGTTTAAACCCGTTATTGTTCGTAAAGGATTGAAAATATTTAATCGGTTAAAAAAGGAGTTGTTATTGTAGTTGTAGTTCATTTACCTCGCACTAGAGCTGCACTATTTGCTATTGGCAGCGGTCTGGGAAACATCCCTGAGAAAGATCCGAAGACATGCCATTACAATTTTGATCCTCTGCAGAGGGGATGGCTCCCCCGCTTCATTAGCCCGACGACCTGCAAGCGAAGTCGGACACTTTACGGTAGAACAGTTTAACAGGAACCAATACCGCACACCCTCGGTGTTAAAAAAGGAAAAATTTAACTTGCATGTAGGAAGTATTTTATTTTTTGTACACATACATGCGGTCTTGTGTGCTCAATTATATAAGTATGGCTTACAAACTGGCTGTGGACTGCTCATAAAGACACGGTTGCCCAGAAGAACACTAAAGCCAAACATCACAGGCTGAGGTCAGTAAGCGGATGAGTGACCACTTTGATCAGCCCTCGTAGAGACCGAGAGTGCGTGGTATCAGTCCTCGCTAAACTATTCTACCGTAAAGTGCCTGAATTCAAGCTCAGGTTGTTGAGCTACCAAAACAGAAGAGCCATACCCTCTGCAGAGGAATAAAATTATGATGACATGTCTTCGAATCATCCTCAGGGATGTAACCCACATCAACGACAATAGCCAAATGTGCAGCTCTAGTGCGACGTAAATAAATTACCTCTTAGCTCTTTTGTCACGTATAAAGACAGATAGTCAGAAAAAGACAGCACAAAGACACATCTAGGGTTAAGGTGGGATTCGAACCCGCTACCTCCATGCTACCGGGCGTTTAGCAAGCGAGATCAGAGAAACACCGAAAAGAGTTAACATCATCACCATCGAAATCTATCTGGGCGTCTGAGGCCGTTAGCGGCTATTTTCCCTTCCATCTTAAAATTTTATATTTAAAGTGGCTCTTTCTGATAATTGGGATGCAATTTGGAGGGAAATGGAAATCCGAAAAAAGTTAATACCCACTCTCTGCTTTTTTTTCTCTCATAAAACACTCTTAATTTTGCTGTTGTTGTTGTAGTTCATTTACGTCGCACTAGAGCTGCACAATGGGATATTGGCGACGGTCTGGAAAACATCCCTGAGGATAAACCGAAGACACGCCATCACAATTTTGATTCTCTGCANAATCTTACCGTAGACATTATGAAAAAAGCCATTTTCTTCATCAACGATGCGGAGAAAATTACAATTACCAAGAATTAAAAACTCAACTCATAATGCGTATAAATGTTCGGTATGTTGTAATCAATCTTTTAAAACTTAAAAAGCATAAGTTCCGAGTACTCGTATTTACGATTAAGTGATTTCTTTCTTTTTTTTAAGCATGCGGTGATATCGGAGTGCGCAGAAAAAGTTTAAACCCGTTATTGTTCGTAAAGGATTGAAAATATTTAATCGGTTAAAAAAGGAGTTGTTATTGTAGTTGTAGTTCATTTACCTCGCACTAGAGCTGCACTATTTGCTATTGGCAGCGGTCTGGGAAACATCCCTGAGAAAGATCCGAAGACATGCCATCACAATTTTGATCCTCTGCAGAGGGGATGACTCCCCCGCTTCATTAACCCGACGACCTGCAAGCGAAGTCGGACACTTTACGGTAGAACAGTTTAACAGGAACCAATACCGCACACCCTCGGTGTTAAAAAAGGAAAAATTTAACTTGCATGTAGAAAGTATTTTATTTTTTGTACACATACATGCGGTCTTGTGTGCTCAATTACATAAGTATGGCTTACAAACTGGCTGTGGACTGCTCGTAAAGACACGGTTGCCCAGTAGAAGTCTTCGAATCATCCTCAGGGATGTAACCCACATCAACGACAATAGCCCAATGTGCAGCTCTAGACAAATAGCCAGAGAGTATAAAGACAAATAGCCAGAAAAAGACAGCCCGAGGACACATCTAGCGTTAAGGTGGGATTCGAACCCGCTACCTGCATGCAACCGGGCGTTTAGCAAGCGAGATCAGAGAAACACCAAAAAGAGTTATCATCATCACCATCGAAATCTATCTGGGCGTCTGAGGCCGTTGGCGGCCATTTTCCCTTCCATCTTGAAATTTTATATTTAAAGTGGCTCTTTCTGGTAATTGGGATGCAATTTGGAGGGAAATGAAAATCCGAAAAAAGTTAATGCCCACTCTCTGCTTTTTTTTCTCTTAAAACACTCTTAATTTTGCTGTTGTTGTAGTTCATTTACGTCGCACTAGAGCTGCACAATGGTCTATTGGCGACGGTCTGTGAAACATCCCGGAGGATGATACGAAGACACGCCATCACAATTTTGATTCTCTGCAGAGGGGATAGAACCTCTGATTCGGTAGCCCGACGACCTGCACACGAAGTCGAGCACTTTACGGTAGAACAGTTTAGCGAGGACCAATACCGCACACCCTCGGTCCCTACTTACACTGATCCCAAGTGGTCACCCACCCTCACACTGACTGTAGCCAGTGATGCTTGACTTCGGTGATCTGCTGGGAACCGTGTCTTAACGATCAGTCCACTCTTAATTTTGCGATTTTCTCACTTGTTCTTGAAGAAAGTTAAAGTGTCTGTTTAAAGTGAATAAAACGAAGATTTATAAATGAAACTCTTGGGGGGGGGATTCTATTGACAAAAACAGTAAAGAAAATTTATCATTCAATTCAAAATTATTATAAACTTTAAATAAAATGAAAAGAATAACTTTTTAAGATATTGATCTTGTACAATATTGCTTAAGCAGTATCGTAAAGAAAGAATGAAACATATATCCTGGGTTGCTGCTGGAATCGAACCTACTGTTTTCACACTTCAGAACGATTTACTTGCACACACATGTTCTTCATGCACACTTTTGTATTTTTTAGCTTCTCAGCAAGTCAGAGAGATTAACAAAATGTTTGCATTAGATATTTAGAAATATGTTACTACAATTAGATTAGCTTAAGATTAGCATTAGAGAAATTTTATAGCCGCCTTTGAACAACCGACCCAATTTTTTGGGTTCACGACTACTAATGTTCAACTCCGTAGCCTTGTAATTTTGAACCCAATCCAGAAGATAGAGGAACTCCTGCATCAAGTATTGGGGGAAATTTGCCTTCGTGGAGGACTTCTTGATGGAACAAATCCGCATTTGCGTTACAAGGAGAGGAAGAGCTCGAGAACCTTCCACGGTTAGCCTGATGGCAAGAGGACTCTAACCCATAATCCGTCTACCACTGAGGATATTTTACGTCAACACTGATTAGAGAGATGTAGCAAAATGCTACATTTTCCCCTAACTCTTACACTATTGGAGCTTCATATCGCATGTTACTATTTTTCTACAAATCGCAGCACCGCTGACATGCAGAAAATGAAGTTTGCAAAAGAGTAACTTAAGATAAATGCTGATAAAAATCTCTCCTTTCTTTTGTGAGTGCTGAGATTATTTAGTGATCCAGATTTTCAAGCACAAACCTACAAACTTTTTTTGAATTTTGGTTACACCGTCACTTCCAGTTACACTAGCCCGTCGGGTTGAGAAATTTCATGAGTCAAACTTTTTTTAAAATTACATAGCCATTTTATTGCATTGAGGCACAATTTTGCATTTGACAGGTACTAAGGTCGAACTCGTTAGGACATTTTGTTTCATTTTATTTTAACACATTCGTTTAACAGTCTGTCTTCATTAATAAGTTTGAAACAATAATGTTCATTTCCGACAGATTCCTCCGAAATTAAACTTTACTTGATTAATGAACTATTGTGTGGTAAGTAGGATGGTAGGACGTAGATGTAGATATAAAAAAAAATTTTATTATTAACTTTATATAATTTAAGTATTTAGAATATATATATATATATATATATATATATTCATTTAGTCACTACATTTTTTTTTCGAAAATTTTTCTTTTGAAATTAATGAATTTCAAATTGTAAAGGAAACTTTGTAGTGTGAGCAATCGGTACTGTGAAAGTTCGGCACCAGACAATTAAACTAAATTTGTACATATTAAGTTTACAACAGAGTTAAAACACGCAAGAAGCGTGGAGGTAGCCGGTTCGNCATTTGCGTTACATGAAGAGGAAGACCATGAGAACCACAGAGGACTCTAACCCATGATCCGTCTACTACTGAGGATATTTTACGTCAGCACTGTGATTAGAGAGATGTAGCAAAATGTTACGGTTTCCCCTAATTCTAACGCTACTAGAGCTCCATATCGCAATCTACTATTTTCCCACAAATCATAGCACCGCTGACGCGTAGAAAATGAAGTTTGCAAAAGAGACAAATGCTAAGAAAAATCTCTGCTTTCTTTTGTGAGTGCTGAGATTATTTAGTGATTCAGATTTCCAGGCACGAACCTACAACCTTTTATTCATTTTGGTTATAGCGTCACTTCCAGTTACACCAGCCCCTCAGGTTAAGAAATTTCATGTGTCAAACTTTTGTTTTAATTATATAATTTTTTAATTATATTAATTCATATTTAATTATATTAATATTAATTATATTAATTCATATTTAATTATATTAATATTAATTATATTAATTAGTACTTTTTAAATTATTTAATTATATTTATTGCCTTGAGTCACTATTTTACATTTGACAGGTACTGAGATCGAACTCGGGAGGGCATTTTGTTTCATTTTATTTTAACACATTCATTTAACACAGTATCGTCATTAATGGATTCAAGACAAAAATGTTAACTTCCGTCTGCTTGTCATTCAGTCACTGCATTTTTCGCAAATGTTTGTTTTGAAATCAATGAATTTCAAATTGTAAAGAAGACTTTGTAGCATACGCAAATCGGTACTGTGAAAGTTCGGCACCAGACAATTAAAGTAAATTTGTACATATTAACTTTACAACAGAGTTCGCACAAGGAGCGTGGAGGTAGCAGGTTCGAATCCCGCTGTTACACTGGATGTATCTTCGTACTGTCCTTCTCTGTATTGTGCTATCTGTCGTTCTATTTGACAAAGGTTTGCAAGCCTAAGTTGAGCACACAAGCCTGCAAATGTTTGTAATTCCAATAAACACGCACAAGAATGCCATGAGAACCTTTTGCTACAACACTAAGGTAAGAGCAATTTAACTTATGATCTGTTTAACATTTCCATTATTTTGTATTTCTTTCTGTTAGTGTAAGCTGAGGGCAGTATTTTAATCATACTAATCAGATTGCAATTAAGTTGGTTGTGTTTTTCGTACTGGAATATCAAAATTATCCCGTCATAACTTATAATTATTTGAAACAACGCACTAGGCGGGTAATTACACTAATTAATAAATAATCATTTGATTTAGTCCAAAGTACAAAAATCTTAAAATTTTCAAGATGTTTTATTTATTTATTGTTTAAGAATAAATACTAACTGCTTTCAAAATGCTCAAAAATTTTTTTTTCTGAACTAGAATGTGAGATAAGTTTTGTCTCATTTTTCACGCATTATACTTAAAATAATGTTAAAAATTGGAAATTTTTTCCGTAAACAGTATTTTAGCTTAAAATATATTTTTAATACCATAAAAAATTACATTATGAAATGTTATAATACATATTACTATTAGATATATGACAAACCATTTAACTTTATAAAGTTAAAAAATACAATAGAGTTGGATGTATTAAAATATAACACATTTACTGTAGAGATATTTTTCATTACAATTTCAAAAGAAGTAAAAAATCCTTCAGTTTCTTTTTTTTCAAAAATGCCAATTTTAAATTTGTTATCTGATGTATGCAAAATAAGCTCTAGAACATGTTTCAAGTTGCATGGATTTTCTGTTTTCCGATAAAAGTTGAGAAAGTTTATGGCTAATTAAATAAAAAGAGAAATGTCTTAAGAATTTTAATAAAGATAATTACAAAACTCCATTGATTTACAGTTTTATTAGTTTAACGATAAATTTTTAATTTAGAATAATTTTTTTATGAACCCAAATTAATTAAAGAAAACTTAGTTAAATAAGCTCCTAAGAATCCTAGTTAATTTAGAATTTAAACGCTCTTTGTTCTAAAAGAGAACAGCTTTAACAGAGAAAAACTAACGATGAATTTCGTTGCATTTTAATCTTTTAACCGAAAACCAGCATATTTTAGTTTAAACTTTCGTTCGTTTTTAACAAAGAACGTTATGAACAAAGGAAGTTTTAATGAATTTTAAGCCCTGAAAATGTCTTTATAGAGGATAAAAGGGTAAAAAAAAATTTCTAAGCAAAACAAATATTTTTTACTAAAACAACGAAACTTTAATTATTGCTTTTTACCTCTACAAAAATAAAGTGAAAAAGAAAAAATTTAAATAAAAAAAAATAAAATGAAAAAAATCATAAATAACAATGCATTTTGATTTTCTAAAAACTTCCAAGTTTTTTTTCTTGTAATACTTTTATGAAAATATTTTTGTAAAGAAGTTCTTCGTTAATTCATAAGTTTTATAAATACCATACAAATTATTTAAACATATAAGGAGTTAAGAATCAATATTTTAAAACTAACAGCTAGTTTTCTACCACAATTGTTTCTTTTTTTAAGCTAGTATCCTTTTTTAAAAATAAGGACGTTATTTTCTTATTGATTACTAAAATTTTTAGCTTTCAAAACATTTCAATATCTGAAAGTGGTCTCTAAGGAACATACCAGAAATATGTAAGTCAGCTCATACTGCACACATTAATGAAAAAAAAAACAAATTAAAAAATAAATCTACAGCAGTTGTAGTCTAGTAACTATAACAAAAAAAAAAAAAAAAAAAAAAAAAAAAAAAAAAAAAAAAAAAAAAAAAAAAAAAAAANTTTTTTTTTTTTTGACTTAAACTTTATTATATTAGTATAAATGATACCGGAAAACTCTTTGTTTACTTCAAAATTGTTTTGATAGAAATGTCTGAAATTTTAGGGGGAGAATTGAAATTCTTCTAAACAGCCAAGTGTGGCAATGTTTTCGATATATTTTTTCAATCTGAATTGAAGACCGATTCCAAGATGGTCGAATTAATAGTTTTGAAGTCATAAGGGTTTTAGGGACAAAAAGTGTAATTTCTGCTTGTATGTATTTACTCATCTGATATCGCTATCTAAACAATGGAGAGATTGTTTTTCATGGACAAGTTTTCTCCTGCATTGTTTTACGTTCAATCTATTAAGACTATACACCAGTCAACAGAAAGATACAATGTCCATTTTTGATACTATTAAGTAAACAATAAAAGAAATACACAAGAAAAGAATATTGGAAACTAATTTGTCTGTATAGCAATGTAAGGCGAGTAAATAAAGTACAGGTACATAATTGAACTTTTCGTACACAAAACACTGATAACTTAATAATTTATCTAATTGATTCCTGATTAGTCTCATTTAATTCAGCATGAAAAAAATACCTCACATGCTCAGATAGATCCTGGATAGCAATGTAAAATGTATACATAAGTAAGTGTCAAAAATACTTTTTGTACATAAAAACTCTTGCAACTTTTAAATTATTTGTTCCATGGACTTGTGTACAGTCTTATTCGATTCATCGTGAAGCAGAACATAAAGGAAACAATGAATTACTTGTTTAGATACAGCAGCAACGTTCCTGCACGCTTTAATTAGCATTAAGTTATTTATTTTTCACTCTCTAAAAATTGAAGTTACAACAATTAAGCAATCAACAAATTAGTTGATAGAATCAATCATCAATGACTTTAAAAACTTTTATACATAGAGTCAAGCGGTTTAAAATATTAGTACAATTGGGTGCTTGCAACTCTAGAAAATGTGAAATGATTAAGCCTAACCTGTGATTTAAATCAGATTTAAGCGGCGACACGCGTGTGTATCGAACCTGATTGACTTCTGAATCGACAAATGCCATGATTTACCTACGATGACGTCACTTGAAGGTATTCAAATAAGGAAATGAACATAATGTCATTTATTTATTTTTCATTGTCTAAAGATCATGTCAATACAATAGAATAATAAACAAAGTGGTTCATAGAATGAAAGAAACTAATTTTTTTAATGATACGAAAATAGGTAATTATTGCTTCTGTACTTTAACGGACTTACCTAGTTAATCTGCTGTTTAACTAGGTAAAGTTCATATTAACGATTTCAAAACTTTAGCGGTAATGTAGAGACTTCAAATATTTGAGGCTGTTGCGAATTATTTTTTTCAGTAGTAATGAACTAAAACAAAATATTTTGAAACAATTTTTAAAAAAATTATTTGAATTTAACTTAAGCATTCTTCGACATGATCTTATATACATCTGTTTAAATTACTTCTGATTAGTAGTGAACAAAATTCCTTTAATTCTAAAGTACAACTACATTATCCTTCCTACTACTGTAAAAAAATATTTTCTGAAACTACGGTGAAACCGTAGTTTCAGAAAATATTTTTAATTAATTTATGATAAAAAATACTTTTAATTTATAATTAAAAATATTTTTTATTATAAATTAATTAAAAAATATCTTGTAATTAAATATATTTTTTAATTAATTTGAAATTAAAATATTTTAAAAATATTTAATTTATAATTAAAAATATTTATTAATTTCTATAAATTAATTAATTTATTCTGGTATTTAATCTTTTTCCCTGAGTCGAGCTAAAAAGCGCATAGAAATCAACTTTGTTTTCAACTGATTGTAAATTGAATTTAAAATTAACCGCTTTTTTCGTGTTTTAGCGGAACATCTTTTTTCTCCTTTTTTAACAAAAATTCTAATTACCAATTTTAATTTTGTGGTTGAATTTTACTGTCTTACGCACCAAATAATATAAATAAAATAAATAAATACCAGTTTTAAAGAATGGTTTCAACTGCTATTTGTTTCTTTAAACTTGGTTTATAAAGCTTAATTGTATAGACAGAATTAAATGCACTACATCGTTCCCATTGATAAATGTAAACTATGGAAATAACTCTTAAAACAAGCAAAATAAATAAATGAGTATAAACTTAATTTTAATTAAGAAAAATAATTTTAAAAGAGGGTAATGAAACATATAATAAACTGAAACATTTCAGAAACTTCTCCTTAAAAACATAAAAATCAAACACAGTATTATGAAACATAAGCTTGAGATTACATACCGGCAGTTAAAATTGTTTTATTTAATATAGAAACAGACGAACAACCGTTCGTAAAGAGAAATTTCGATTATATAATAGTTTTCCATGCCCGTATACAGGTTTGACGAGTTTTTTTTATGGACATGAGTATATACTCGCTCACAGAAAAAATATCGAAATATTTTAAATTTCGCTTCATGATTCAAACAATTACAACATTTAGTCTTTTTTTTTCTTTCTTTTTTTGTCTCTCGTCAAGGTTATGAATTACACTTAATTAATTATCGTAAATTTTCACCGCCAGAGCAATTTTAATTCTAAATCAAACTGGGAAATTAAGCAAACTTTTGTAAAATTTGCAAGAATTTCCCAAACCAGAAATAAATGAGTAAATTCATTACAATATTAAATTAATTTTATTTCAAAAACGAGATTTAAGGTCAAAAGAAGATTTAAGGTCAAAAGATATCTTTCAGTCTATCTTCAAATCGGTATGGCGTTTTCAAGCCAAACTAACATTCAAAATTGTTTTTATTTTAATTTTTAAAAAAAAGCATACGTGGTTCACTACTCCCTGTTTATAATTCTTTCATCACATTCTATATGTATCAGATTATCAACCATTTAATTAAGAATGCATATTTGTTTATTTTCAATGAAAAATGATTTTAATTTCTTATCCACAAAATAAATGGCCGGAACGATGAAAAAAAAATCTTTTTTTGAGACTAAAAACAATGTTTTTTTTTTCATATGTAGGATTCAGAGGTCTTATTACTATCTCATAATGCTCAACATTTCAATGCATTCGGAACATTTAATTCAAAAAATAATTGCATGGATAGTTCAGCTATAATCAATAATATTTAAATTGAAAAAGAGAAATATAATGTTCAATATTTAATCCACAATGCTGAAATTATATTCAATATACTATTTTCATCATAAAACTTAATAATTAAATTTATCATGAAAATTTAGATGGTCATTTAACAGCTATTTCACTTAAACTATTATAAAAAGTTTTTTTAAAAAAAAAGGGTTCTTAGCATTTTTTCCCCGCAAATCTAGTATTTTAGTAGTTTGAAACGTTCAACAAATATTTTTTTATTAAAAAAATATCGACCATATTGTTATTAAAAATAGTAGAAGATTTAAAAACATTTAACAAACTATAATACATATAGCAAAGAAATAAACCCATTAGTAACCAAGATATTGATAGATAAGTTTTAACCTGTTATAGCCTTTATAAATATTTCAGCTTATAAAATGATATATTATTTCAATAAATGCTTTTTTGTTAGGTACTAAAAAAAGAAAGAAGATGTGAAGCGAAGTTTAGAAAAATCATTTCTAAAAACACTTTTAACTAGAATCATAAAGAAAGCTAAATTAGGCTTTGTTCCAAGCAATTGTTCTAAATTAAACTATAATTAAGCTAGAAATATTAATAAATCAAAGCCGTCTGTTTAGAGAAGGAAATATTAAGTGTTAATTAGTATTAAGTAATGCAATAAAAAGCTTCTTTTATGATAGATTAAAATTTATTAAGCAAAAGAACTTTCTTTTAATTAGTTTATAAAATTAGGTTACTCCATCTTGGCTATTTCATTATTTTTTTATAAGAAAAATCAATTGAATTTATTAAATTGGATGCATTTGTTCAGTTTTTTTCCTTCTGCTTTATTGTATAGTTCATTAGGTTCCAAAAAAAATTTCCTATTATAACCAATTAATGTGTCATTTATTTCTAGTAAGGGTAAATTAAAATATTTTTGAAATTGAAGTTGATATCATAAAAAAATTTATTTAGCTTATTTAATTAAATTTTAACGTCATTTTCTGGTGGTAAGTATGTTTACCAAAACCCATTAGGTGTCAAAAAAAAGTGGGGAACTTAATGACTTTTATTTTTTATTTACGAAATAAATTTTAAAAAGTATTTTGTAAATAAAAAAAGTTTATTGAAAAAGTTGAAAAATTTAAAAAGTAAATAAAATTACATATTGAAAAAGGATATATATTATAACTTTTTATGCATTTTCTAAAACATGCATATGGTTACTAATTTTACTTAAAAATACTTCTTCAAAGCTGAATTTATTAAAAAAAATGGAATATCAAAGTAATGTGGTGAAATAGCTTACCATGGCCTTAAAAATTCATGCTAAGAATACTAATCATGGCTTTAGAAAGGGTTAATAATGAAATTTCCTTAAATTAATTTAAAATTTCTAAATTTACATCGGTAAACCCACTTACGTCTTAGTTTTATGCAACGAACAAAAAAAAAGTATTTTTTTTGCAGTTTTACTTTTTTGTTAAAATTTAATTAAAAAATTGTTTATATATTTCAAATTACATAATGTTTACTTATGTTATTTAAATCACCAACAAGAAAGTATGTATTGTTGAGAAACGTTATTATGTATATTTTAAGAAGGAGCCGAGCTGTATTATCAAAGCAATTATTATAGCTATTACATTATATTTTTTTTTCTATTTATAATATCAACACGAGTCCAAGCATCCCTTAAAAAATTAAAATGTGTTAGACAAGTTACTTAAAACCAACAAACAAAAGTTTAATAATTTAAAACTAATGTAATATTTAATTTTAAGATTTTATTTTTAAATGAAAATTTATGAAATTCGAAAATAAAATCAAAATCTTAGGGATAAATATATATGCATTTAGAAAAGATTATAGAATACTCACATTGCATAAAATCTCAGACATACTAACCAAACACATTTTGTTGGATAATTTACTTAAGAAATTTCAAATCTAGTTTAACTTTGTTATAAATGGAAATAATGTATTTCTTCTTGGATCGCTGAAAATAATGTAGAAAATATTCAGACTGAAATCATGACCCCGATAATATTTTAACCTTTTGGAATCCAATGTTATCGCTAAGAAAAACAAAACAGCAGAAAAACAAGATTAAATCAGCGGAAAGAGCCATGATTTATTAGGATTTAAGCAGTAAGAAAATATATTAGCTGATAAAACAAGAACAATTTAATTTTTTTTTCTTGGTATTTTAATAACTATAATGTTATATCTGATTTTAGGAAACATCACGCATTTTTGTTTTATTTTTATTAAATTACTACCAGCCTCTAATAAACTGATGATCCGTTTTCGTGTACTTGCACTCGGCATCAATCTTATTTTCAAAGTCAAAATGCCACGAGTATAAGGAGAAAAACGCATAAAATTTTTAACGTAATAAATTACGTAATAATTTAAACGTAAAAAACTTTTACGGAACTATATGAGCAGTTATTTTTTAAAAGGGGATAAATTCGTTTGAAACTAAAAATTTTTTATTTCTTTTAACTGTTTTATTAATCGTCTTTGTATTTTAATGTTTAATCATACTATATTGTTAAATACAAACATTTATTCGCTGTTCTTTATAATGGGATAAATTCGCTTGGAACTAAAAAAAGTTTATTTCTTTTTACGGTTTTAATTATCATCTTTGCATTTTAATGTTTAATCACACTTATATTGTTAAATACAAGGACTTAAATTTATTAGTCTTTGTCAATATTTTTAAAATCATACAAACGCATGATCTCGATATGGAAAAAAATGGTTTTTCTACTTTAATTTAGTGAAGAATTCAAGTGATGGCAAAATATGCAATTAATAGGCTTTACGTGTTTATTTAAGGTGAAAAAAATTTCGAAAATATTTTATTAAACAGTTATAAGCAAATGTGCATTTTTTTACACTTAATTATTTTAAAAAAATACTATAACTCGAGAATGGCTAAAGGAAATTGAAATTAGAATTATTCGACTTTCAAAAACAACAGCTCATATAGTTTCATAAGTTTATTACGTTTAAATTTTTACGTTTATTTAAATAGGCTACGCTAAATTAAGTTATGATGCAATAGTCACTAAAAGTTCACTTTTGCCGAAAGAGAGAAAGATCAAAGCAGATACTTAATTTCTGCCATGTCATCGAAGTAGTTGGAAGTTTTCCTAATTTCGCAGCCACTTCAATTTCGAATATATTCTTCGAGTATGTATCAGACTTTTATGTATGCAATAAATTTCAAAATCTTTGCGGTGTACAGGAAAATTTAATGATCTATTCTTAAAAATAAGAAATATATTTTATAGCATTTTGTTACCACTTGGATACTGTTGGCGGATCTTTGGCGGAAATAAAAATTTTCAGCGCCAAATTGTTTTCGAAAAAATATTGAGTGTAATTTGTGTTCTGTATGAATAAAGCAAGAGGTAACCTGAAAATGGATATGCTATAATTGCGGTTCAATAAGCACTGATGATAACTCTTTCGCTTTCTGTAAAAGGTTTGATAAGGTGGTATAATAATATTAGGGGGACCGGAAAGTAATGTCGTTTCGGAGGCATTAAATATTCGATAGTCTTAAAAACCAATTCATTTTTTTTCGATTCGTTTTCGATCCGGCATTGAAAGGTTGTTGCTAACAAGGGTGAATACTTTATTGATTAAAAATAAAATCTTGATAACAAATAGCAAATATATCGAAACGACATTGCTTTCCGATCCCTCTAATAAAACCTAAATCTTACAAAAATGTTTTTTTTTTAAACAATTGCAAAGATAGCATGAGCAAAGTCGCGTTTTATAACATATTCTATGTAATGTATATGTAGTGGCGAGCAAAATAACTTTTAATAAAGTTTTCTAAACTAAAAATCATATATTAAAACATTTATTTCGCTACCACTGGAATATTTTTTGTGATAAACAAGAATGTTGCTCTGAGTCGAAACACAAAATGAAAGAAAAAAATGGGACAAACCCATTGCGAAAAGAAAAAAAAATATTTAACCAATGGAAAAGAGGAAGAAACTTGAACTAGATAATAGAGGAAGAAAGGTATTAAATTTATTGAATAGTGGGATACTAGAAAGAAAGAGACGGGCAGAAAACTGTTGAAAAACAGGGGTAATTTTTTTCTGGAGAATTCAAAGCTGTTCTAAAAATTTGGGTTGTGACGTTCTTATTTAATAATTGCCTCTGTCCCTCTCCCAGGAAATTAAGTCGATGGTTGACTTTGATATCATTAAATGCATTTTTTGAAAGCATTTCACAAGTATAATTTTTAGTTTTTTGATTCGGTACGTGTTTTTCAACATTATTTTACACTTTCCATACTTTTCGAACAACCTAATTCCGTCGTTACTATATTAAAATTATGTAACAGTAGAAGTACACCAGTTTATGTAAGAACTACTATTTTAAACTAATGACTTTCTAGTTCAAATATCTACCACCATAAGTTCCATAAATGGTTAGTTTTTAAATAATCTTGTTCTTTTAAAACTGTAAATGGATAAGCAAGTCGTTAACCATAACTGCGAGGTATTTACGGATTTTGTCGAAGATTTTATTTTATTTATATTGGTAGCAAAATTTATGTTCCTCTATTTTATTACTGGCCTCTAAATTTAATTTTAAAAAAAGTTTAAACGCCACTTTAAAAAAAAATTCAACAATTATACATATTAATAAATGGAATCATTGAAGCATATTTGGTGGTTCATGATCGTTCCAACATTTGATTTCTAAGAAACTATGATGGAAATTTCCGACTGTTCAACATGAACAAACCATCAAAACAAGTTGTTCTTAATATGTTGGACCATCATAGATCAGTCCGAATTCTTAGATTGGGGTGATTATTTATTTTGATTACCATCAAAATTATAATGGTTCATGATGGAATCATAGATGGTTACCATCAAGATTATGTTGTTCCATCAATGGAAAACCATAAGAATTTTGACGTTGGTGGAATCTGCAAATATTTCTGCCTTTTCATTGTCTGTGTAAACAAAGCCATTTTTTTCACCTATTATTGGTTAACTAACTTGTAGTGGTTGTTTTAGATTTGTCTTGAATTTCCAGTGATTCGATTTTATGTTCCCATTGTTCATGTCTTAAACTCTTACAGCTTTTTTTAATTGTTCTACTTCATTTTGGTATTTTGGGTTGCCTGTCTTCTTTCTGCGTTTATTTCTGTGAAAGACTAAATTTTTGATGGATTTTTTTTTTTTTTGGAATTCAAACATTGCTCTATCTGTATGGTCTCATATATATGTTTAAATTACTCTTGTTTAATTCTAATTTAGTAAAATAAGGCAGGGCTCGAACTAACTCAGAAATTTTACCCCTCCCTGAGAACGGCTTGTCTAACAATGTACCCGTCCTCCTTTGAAACTAACCCGTAGCTTCTAAATAAATAAAAATATAATTTTCTCTTATTTATTTCAAACATATATATAAATTGCACAATGAATTAGCAGTTACTAGGATTACAAATACTTGGATTACATTATACAATAATAAAAGAAATACTAGGTTACTAATAGTAACCTAGTATTTTTTTTATGAAATAATTTAAATGACAAAAGTAAAGTTATCTNAGTATTGTACTTATGTAGAAGAATTCTACCAATGTTCTTATTGGCTTTTAAAAAAGTATATTAGCTATTTAGATTGTACATGGTGAAAAAATCAAAACATTAGCTAAATAAGAAACATATTAGCAAAATAAATTATCAAATATTGCTTCACTAATATTCTGCATTTTAAAGCGTGAAAATTCAATGCATAAATAAACGCGAAATATAAAAAAAATTCAATGCATTCAATACAAACACTTAAACGTTTTTTAGACGTTTGCGGCCTTTTAAAGCATTCTCATTTTAAAATCTTTATGAAGATTTTTGTTTCGTATATAACCCAACTTGATTTAGTTATTTTTTCTCGGAACTTGATTTTGAAAAGTGACAAGTTTCTTCATTTATGTTTTTGAAATATTGCACCATGCTGGCGGTGCACACGTGCGTACTGGTCTAATCATAAGGAAGATAAATCAGTCTTTTTAGTTTGATATCTAGTTTTGATTTGGAAGTGATAAGAGCTTGAAGTTTATTTATTGCAGCTGTTGATTTGTCTTTGATCTTCTTTACATGGCCATTCCAAGTGAAATTTGAATTTAGTATCAGACCAAGACAAGTTGCCTCTTTGGCACTATTGGAATACGATCATTGAAGATAGTTAAAAAGTTATAGATTTTAAACTTGTTCTTACTTTTTCTATATTGAATTTTTGTGCATTAATTTCTATTTTCTAGTAGAGGCACCAGTTTTCAATTTCAAAAACTTTATCTTACGGTTTCAAAACCGTGAAGTTTAGGTTTCTATATTTTAACAATTCTTTTTATTTCAGATACATCTTTAAGATCTATTTCTTCAAGGTTATGATGTTTTTAAAAAATTGATTTTTTCAAATTCTTTAATCATTTTTGCATTGTCTTTGTCAAATTCAGTTATGGTCGAAAATTGTTCCACCATGCCCAAGTCAAAATCCTTGATGGTCCCATCAAAATATTTTGATGGTTTATGTTGGTTTCAGTACGATTCATGATGGCCCAACATCATTTGATGGTCATCATCCAACATTTTCCATTAAGCGTTCATAGTTTTTGACATGCCAACAAACTTCCATCATTCCATGATGGAAAATGCTACTTTAGTACTATGATGGTTAACCATCAAGATAAGTTTGATTCTCATAATCCAACAATCCATGATGATCTGTGATGGTCCATGATGGTTCCAACTATACATTTCCATGATGGTTTAATCGGAATTACTGTTGATTCAGCAGGAATATACAATCAAAACAATACGTTGGCCCATCAAAAATCAGTCTGAATTCCTAGAATGGTGAGAAGGTGGTTCACGGTTCTTCCAATATTTGATTTCTAAGAAGCTATGATGGAAGTTTTTGATTGTTCAACATGAACAAACCATGAAAACAAGTTGTTTTTCTTATGTTAAACCGTCATAAATCAGTCCGAATTCTTACATTGGGGTGATTACTTATGTTGGTTACTATCAAAAACGTAATGTTCATGATGGAATTACTGATGGTTACAATCAGGATTATGTTGGTTCGTCAATGGAAAGCCATCAAAAATTTTGACTTTGGTGAGTCAGCGAATATTTCTGCCTCTTCATTGTCTGTGTAAACAAAGCCATTTTTTTCACCTATTATTGATTTATTAACTTGAAGTGGTTGTTTTAGATTTGTCTTGAATTTCCAGTGATTCGATTTTATGTTCCCATTGTTCAATTCTTAAACTCTTACAGCTTTTTTTAATTGTTCTACTTCACTTTGGTATTTTGGGTTGCCTGTCTTCTTTCCACGTTTCAATCCTTCTGTGAAGGACTAAATTTTCGATGTTTTTCTTTTTTCTTTTTTTTTTTTTTTTTTTTTTTTTTTTTTNTTTTTTTTTTTTTTTTTTTTTTTAATTCAAACATTGCTTTATCTATATGGTCTCATATATATGTTTAAATTACTCTTGTTTGATTCTAATTTAGTAAAATAATGCATTTCTCTAGAAAATATTTTCTGAAACTACGGAGAATCCTTAGTAATTGTAGTGTCCTTCTCCTACAACAATCGAGGTCTGTGCATAATTTTCCTGGTGATTGTGAAATAAAACAGAAATTCTTTTTAAACAACATATTAAAAGCTCTAGTTAGAACGAAAAAGCTGATCTTGAAACTGGATACTCAGAAATGCTAACTTGCTCCGGACAGCGGATAAATATTTTTCAGTGGTTGTCTTTTAATGTATAATTCTTGATTTATGAAAATTCGATTTATAGGGTCTTTACTCAGAGCTACTTCTAAACAATAAAAAGGCCACTTTGTTACAATTAAGCCATGTTGAGTCTTCTAAGAAGTTGCCAAAATTAAGAAAAATCTGCAAATTTTAGTTTATTGTTCTCTACCATTTTTTTGTTGTAATCTCTGGGTACTTAAAGTCTCTGGCGGTAGAACCAATCTTTTTTATATATTAAATTATCCCAACTTTAATTTATTGAAATATAAATGCTTTTATTATTAGATTACATTTGCTACCAGTAGGAAACTACAGAAATTCTGTCAGGGCGCGTAATCATAAAAACTGATACATATTTGAAATTAAAAAAATATTGAGTTAGCTAGCGTTAATTCAATATCCTCGATATCAAATAATAAGAACAAGTATGCGCTTTTTTAAATTATTATTTTTACTAAATTATTTATCAAGCAGATAAAAACTAAAATGACTTGAATTTTAATTACTTTTTTTAATAATTTTCAATAACATCCTTTATTGTTAAATCATACTAATTGGTGCATAAAATCACATGAAAATCTATAGTTAAATTTCTTGGAAGCAAGAATTTAAATGAAATGGTTAGTTAAAATAAAAATAATCAATACTTTTGAACTTGACTTCTACCTTAACTAACAATCAATAGTAGTTTATTAAACCGAAATAGCAATTATGTTTTATTTACTTGAGAGAGAACATTTTTATTTACTCAAGTTTTCTGCGATGATGTGAAAAATCGATTGGCTCTATTATTGCTTTGAAAGAAAAGCGAGATACTATGAACTTTTAGTTCCTTCAAATTCATGAAATGTCTGAGGTTTTTTTTATTCTTATTCCGAACAAATAAACCTGGATGAAAAGCATTCTTACTGAAAAGATTTTCAACAATAAAAGTAATTTCGCAGAAGGAGTTATTATTTAGAAAGCATACTCGCAATATCTTAAACAAATATAGTTCTCTAAAAATGCGCTTATTTATTTCAAATACATATTCATTAAAAGATTAATCTTTGAAATGAAAGTTATGAATATTGATTAAGGTGTAAGTACCTAATATGTGCATTCCTGCCCATTTTAATTATTAAAAATTTTGCTTTAATTATTCCAATCAGCAGATAAAAATTAGAAAATTAGAAGTAATATTTTCCATGAAGAGGGTAACACGGGGAAAAAAATTGGTTAAAGACATTAAATATTTGCAATGATGAACAGCCCCATATCAGGCGCGCATATCCATATTTGGAACCATCGGCGCCATCTTAGTCTATTTCAGAAAAGGATAATGCATTAATAACACTGGGGGAAAATATTTTTTTTTTTGCATTTATTCAAGTACTTCATCGTACCTAATTCGAATGTGGTGATTTCAAATCTGAAAGATTCTTTTGGTATTTTAGTTAAGTTCATTTTTTGTCTGAAGAACACTACTCCACAATAAGGGAGATTTCTGTACTTGACATTTCTTTAAAATTTCTCAGGAAATATTTATTCTATAACATTAGAGGTGTTTATATTCTCATACTTATCAATATATTTTAAAGCTTCTAGAGGTTTCAAGGACAACGCATTTTTAAACATCCTATGCCATAAGCCTTGGCAATCAGCTTAGAACTAGAATCGATCGCTTTGGTTATTATTTTGAATATTTACGTGGAATTTCGCTTAAATAATTATAAAGAACATTTTGATAAAAACAAAATTTTTTTTTTGTTTTTGCTGTNTCCATAGCAGCAGACTGCCTCAGACCATATATAAATCCATTAGTTTGCTCCCTTGAAAATGACACTAAGGACAAAAAATCTCTCACATGATCTTAACGTATCGCATCTTAAACTGAAATGTAGCATCACTTTATTCCTACCATTCCCTACGTAGCAGAGAAGTGAGAACACTTCGTAATCACTCAAGTGAAATTTAAAAAATCCTGGTTATGAATATATAGTATAAAAGCTGTAACTTTTACAGAAAAACTGATTGTAGATTTGAAATCCTCAATATTTAAGATCCGTTTAACAATCTTCTGCAACTAAAAACATTAACAAAAAATTGTTTCCCATTGTAATTGAAGAGCTCAGTTGATAAAGCAGTTAAGGCGATTTTTTCAGGGGTATTTATTAATCAGGGAAAATAATATATAGTGGTCACATCAATATGGGTATGTTTAATGTAACATAATTGTTTTTGCTTCCACTTTCATTTTAACTTAAATAATCCACGATTTTTTTGAGTATGCTTGCATGATTTTTTGTTTTAAATTAGGTAGTGGTAATAAAATAAGGCAAATAATTATAAGCCCTGATTTCTATTAAATCTGTCATAAAATAGCTTGAATGCGATTTGTTTTCTTCTTACTCAAGTTATAACCCTTTTTAAAATGTCTCTTAACAGGCTCATAAACTTAGATTAGATAACTAATTCACGAAAGAAATTCAATCATCCACTATCAAAAACTTACTTGCAATTTCTAATTAGACTGCTTCTCTTAGTTAAGTATTTAAATTAAACGGTCTCTAATCAGTAAAGTTCGTTTTCAGATATTTTCTTTTTTTACAAAAATACTATTTTATTTAAAATTTCAAACCTTTAAATTTCATTAAAAAGTACTCTCCTTAAAAGAAACACTAAATTGCTTTGTTTCCAACTTTCTTAAAACGTAAACTTCGAAATATAAATAAAACATTATACAATAGAACAGAACAATTACGCTTCATGAACCGTGTAGTTATTGTTCTTAATTACTTCTGAGAACGTAATGGGCAATGGTTTTCACGCCGCTATTCACATTGTAAAATGGCCCTCCATTAAAACCAAACACTGTTGCCGCGATACCCACAATTTATCTTGCTGTCAGTGGTTTACATACTTGTAGACAGAAGTCTGAGCACTTGAAAGACACAAAGGAAATCTTAATTAATCTTTGGAGAGTTTAAAACAATTTTGGAATGCTTTTGTTTAACTCCATTCTCAGGACAAAGGTAATTTAAGTCAAAAAGTAAAGTAACATAGTAAATTCTTTGCTATAATTATGGTTCTAGCTAAAAGAACTAACTATATTTTTAATTATAGGTTTCTTTTTCTTTTTTTTATGTAATCATAAGGCAATCATGAACTTAGCAATTATCTTACACGGTGTGATTCCGTGATTGTACGGCAAGTACGGAGCCAGGGATTTGTCGAAAAATCAAAATCATCGTATCGGGGAACATTATGTATAAGGGTGATTCTCACGAAATATGACAATTTACAGTCTCTTGCCTCAAGCTCTAATAATATACTAAAAAAAGAACGTTTTTTAAAAAATTTTAATAAATAGCATTGATATTAGCATTTTAAATTGACCTTGTGCTAGCATCGACTGTTTGTTATATTTATAAAATTTAATTGAATTTCAAAATGTCATGTTTCTGGTATGTCACAAACAATATTTCCAATAATAACTAGCTTCAAAACTTCGCATAAATTTTTCAATATCTAATTTTTTTTATCTCAACCGTTGTAAGCATTTCTAGAATATAAGCAGAAGGTATTATTTACAAAAACTCATTTAAAATAATTTGTTTGTCATATGAAAATCTGTCATTTTCCTGGCTACTTTTATTTAGTGATTTATAACCAAAATAGATAGCGCCAGCAATCACTATCTTATGTTAATAGATTAAGTAGATACCCTCCTATCTGAAAATGTCTTGTTGCATGAATAAAGAACCAATTTTCTGGCTCAAAATCTAATTCAAAAAATTTTTTCAAGGTGAGTAGGTTTTTATGTTGTCATTTTCCTGTTTTCTTGAAATAATTAATAAAATAAACTGCATAGATTTATCCAAGTTATTTCAAGAAATCCTGTTGTTTTCTGCTGAATGTAAACGTCTTAGGCCGAAATGTTAAAGTAAAGTTATGTGCTATAAAATGGCAAGTTTGTCATTATCCTGGCTTATGAATGCCAGGACATTGATGTGTTACCAGAAATTTTTTTAAACAGTATAATGTAAAGAGGGAAAGCAAATATTAACCTAAAGCCAAGTTTATGTATGATTGTAATATGCTTGAATGTAATCAAAGTTATTTATTTATTTAATGATTGATTATTATGCACAATTTTATTCCGTACATATCAGCAGCAAAAACATTTTTGATTCTTTCCACAGTGGATTAATTTAGGCAATTTATGGTCCATCTAACATAAAGGTTGAAGTTGAGTTACTTACTATTAGCTTAAAATGACTGTTTTTTAAACTTCTAAGCTAATATGTCATTTTCCTTGCATTCAAGATTTAGTGAATTTCTATTTTTTCTTCTTCAGCAAATGGTAATAAACTACACTGATGTCTATGAGATGTTAATAAATGTAACTAAATAAGTATTCAAAAATTTTTTTGATTCTCTTGAAGACTTTAAATTTGAAGAAATTTTTTGGTCCGAATTGTCATGTTTCCAAAGAATCACCCATGAACATTAAACTATAAATAAACTTTTACTCATTAACCCTTAGCACTGAGTTTGTGAATAATCCTTTAGATACTTTTCTATAGTCTGTCTAAAAGAAGAACTTCCCTAGCCATTCGTCTGAACTCGGTAACTGTGGTAACGAGGTATAACTATTTCAAGTAGGGGTGTGGGGTCACTGTTTTGGACAGGTTTTTGCTCAGGTCGGCGAGAGAAAGGGAATCTTTTTCTTCGGTCTACTATGTTAGCCCTAGAGTGAAGAGAAGCTACCCTCTCTGAAATGCGCCATTCTTGTTTCCATAGCAGCAGACTGCCTCAGACCTTGTAGCGAGGGGAGTTCTTACCTTAGACAAAGTATACCAGTTCATTTCTCAGGGACATTGGAAAACTTACAAAATATATTAAAATATGATCGCTGATAAGACCCAAAAAATCTAAAAGTGATTTCCTAATTTTATTTTATTACATATTTATGCTATTTAAATAATAATTACTCTGGAGGACAAATTTTTTTCCCTTTTAATGCTAGAAATTTTTGAATGGATCTTAGACAATTTGCTTCGATGATTTCAAAACTGCATTTGGCTTCTATGTCTACAAGCTACAGCTTTTTCGCAATTTAATAATGTATTCCTAAGTAGGATTTCTTTAAAAGTCACTGCAGTAAATACTGAGTATCCCCACTTCTCAGCTACTTAGGGAGTGGTAGGTGAAAAGCGATAATACAATTCAGTTTCTGATGCAACACATTAAGGTCATGTGTTTTTTGCCTTAAGTGTTATTTTCAAAGGAGCAGACAAGTCCATATGTAAGTAAATAAGCTTATAAGTCCCTTATAAACTTGTTGTGTTTATAAACTTATGTTTAATCTATCAACGTAATGCCATAGGCAAGGGAACTATATGAAAGGAAATGAGAACATTTTAGCTTTTTTATTTTTGTCAGTATGTATGTAACAGTATTGTGCACGATTCCGAATTATTGATCAGAGCTGTGGAATCGGTATTTGAAATGTTCGAATCCGACTCCAGACTTTCCAGAGAGCTTGACTCCGATCCGATTTATACTTACTAATTTCATCGGTCATTTCAGTTTTTCTGAATCGAAGCAAATATGAAACGTAATTTAAATAAATTTTTTTAGTACAAGGTCATGCGTTTAGCAATTTGATCTGGTTACAAAAAGGTTTATTTTATTTTATTTCCAATGAGCTGCACAATCAGTCTTCCCGATGAGCAGACCTAGTGCGTTCTCTAGAAGTGGTATCCACTCTTTCAGGACCATCACAATGGGTGAGATACCGTTGGCCATGTTAATTTGGACGTCTAGTTTCTGCCACACAAGATGTCAGCACCGAGACTCTATTTGGAAGCTAAAGTGCACTAGGAATTTAATTTTGCCGGAAATGCCAAGAGCCAATAAGGCACTCCATGGATCTTTCACATGCCGCATAATCATACGACATGGCCGCTGAGGATTTTCTGCATCCCGAAAATCCAGTGTCTGGGCCGGGGATCGAACCCGCAGACTTGGGCTCAGAGGGCAGACGACAAACCAACTGCGCCACCCAGCCACGGTTACAAAAATGTTGCGAGTAACATATTAAGTATATTTGCCCGATCAGAATTCACATAAATTTGTTACACTGTATTAGTTCACGAAGTTCAGTTTCATAATTCCAGTGTCATAAAAGCAAGTGGCATACTGGCGCAATCCATCAAAATCAGCAAGAGACAAAGGAACTGTGCCAGATTCATATATAATAAAGGCATAATGCTGTAATTATATTTGATACAAGTTGAGAATAGAGAAAGTAGTTGAAAATACCGATTAGCGGATGTTTAATCTCTTGAACAATTTAATTTTTTTATTAAAAACTTGGTAATACAAATGCTCCATTACTAGCATGTTTTTTTTTTGTGAAAATAAGATAAGCGTGTCTTTATTTATCAATAATGTAAATCTTTACACTTTGATTTGAATTTAAAACACATCAATAGTATATGAACAGGCCCTTCATTAGAGATGATTTCAGGCAAATGTTTTGATGTCCAAGCCCGTTTGAACTTGAGTTTTTTATTTTTTTTATTTTTGGTACTCAAGTCCGTCCTGAGTCTTAGATTTAAGATGACAAAAGATGGTCAAAAATTAGCGAAGTTATAAATACTAAACGTTCGAACAAAGAGACCGAATAAAATATATTATTGAGATTTTTTATTTATTTATGAACTTGATACTTCATAATTTTAAACTTACTTGTTGTCAACACTTTTTTATACTTAATAACTGGAACAAACGGACCTTCGTATATAACTTGAAAATGATCAAGTATATGAAAGGCTGATCGAGATGTCTTCTTTAAGACTAGATGTCTAGCTTCACGCGTCTCACAATGCCCATACCAGTTTTTATCGTAAATGCAATTTATCAATTATTTCAATATTTGTAGTCAACATTTGTTCAATTTAAATCGTATAACGTTTCAATATTTGTTCAATTTAATTTATATAGCCAATGGTTATATAAATTAAATAACCAAGTGATTAAAGCGTGTGAAATTTTCATAATGGCTGTATATCCAGGAAGGGGTGTATAAACCAGTGGTTACCAACTTGCGGGCCGCATCCGGCCCGAAAAAGCCTTTTTTTGTGACCCGCGAACTAAAATATATTAGTTCTTTTTTTTGCAGACAGTTTTCGTAAAAAATCTATGTGGGTTTTATATTTTAACTATTTGATATCTGTTTCACATTAATTGTTTAATACATAGGTGCACATTAAAGTTATTGTAGCCAGAATATTTCAATATGCAATTAAATATTTTTAATAATCTACTTATTTTAATTTGCAATTTAATACTTCTGTTTTGAACAACTTGATAAAAATCTGACAGTAATATTTATTGTTCCTTCAAACATAAAAAAGTCCTATATAAAATTTTGATAAAGTTGCTGCCCGCCATTTGACTTGTGTTTTTAATTGCGGCCCCCGGCCTCGTGTAAGTTTGAAACCCTTGATCTAAACTATTTGTTTATTGATATGTTAGAAGGTGGGCTTACATTCTATGCCTTAATTATTCGACCACTACATCTTTTAAAATAGAAATCAGGCAAGCAGACTCAAAACAAATGTGGATTAGTAATATTAAAATTAAAATAAAAGCAATTCTGTTACATTAAACGTATCCATATCGATGCGACCGGCTTGTGTTGGTTCTCCGGATTAATAAAAATACCTCTGACAACTCAGCTCTTCACTTATGTCAGAATGCATAGAATAATTGCTGAGCGTGCATAATGAAATAAGGATTGTAAAATATAAAGAAAACTTACTTGAATCCGGCGATAGTGACGTCAGGTAAATAAAGGCGGCAATAAATGTCAACCAATAATTAATCCTTAATACTATTTCAAAGGACCGAAACAGTTGAATCAATTACTATTGAAAAGGGCAGGCAATTGAAAACGTAAGACAGAACAAAGATCTTACTAAAAAATACACAGTTGAAAAGATAAACCTAACAAAATTCTCAATTATTGTTGCTGTTTATTTGTATAGCCGTTTAGATGAGCAGTCAGAATTTCTCAAAGAAAGCGCTATCGGTAGATTACGAGAAAAATCACGTGCAGGTGTATTAAAACAGGTTATATTCTGTTATATCCTAAAGTGAAGACTATATTTATCTTTCTAATCACGTTTGCATCGTAGACCTTGGCTTTTTTTTTCCCGTAAGTATTTTAAATTGAATCATTGTAGTTTTCTAAACCAATCGTCAATATGGAACATTTCTCTTTTCTGAGTATTATGATTTCAGAATAAAAAAGAATTAAAAAGCTCGATATTGGTTAAAACTTTATAACCATTATTTTTATATTGCTTTTTTAGAGTTTAATAAAATTCAAGTAGATCCAAGTCTTGTTTGAAAATTTAAATAAGCTCAAACTAACTACGCAAGGGAAATTTTTTTTTTGTTCTGTTGCATTTATAAAAGTACTTGATCTTACTTTATTCGAGGGTGTGGATTTAAAATTTGAAGTTGGTTTTGTTATGAAGGCTGCAGATGGTTAGGTAATATAAGAGAAAATGCCCATTTGATTTAAAAATTAATGTATCAACAGACCTGAAAGCCAGACGGAAAAAGAGAAAACACTAGTAGGAACTATTTCAGTAATAGATAATTTTCGGGAGGAGTAACTCTATTCTTAAGAATAAACAATTCTCTGCTACTATTTTATTTTCGGGGAAGAAGCAATTAAAAATATAAATTGTGTCCGTTAAAAAAATTTGGTAGTTATAGATATTTTATTACAGTTTTTATTCTTTACGTCTTGATATATAAGGACTTTCAGCCCTGCGTATCACCACTTCCTCACTCTTAATTTCTCAAAATGAACTGCATCACCCTTCGGGGGGGGGATGAGACGTGGGAGTGATGCAGGGATTCAAGGGAAGCATATTTCTCCCAAGCTTCCTTTCGTGCCTGTTAGGTAATCTCAATTCTCGATGTACATATGTAAATATTTTATCCCTTGTAAATAATTTTCGTGTTTATTTTTATTTGTCCCAGACTGTGATTTATTGCACTTTGTATTATATATTTTTTTCTTCTCTTGAGCATCATTCAATCATGTATCTATTTTTATTTTTACGCTCTTGCAAAATTATCTAACCTTTATTCTTACCTCATTCTATAAACAATTTAGATGAATGAGTAAATAGCCCTACGGGATAGGAACTCAGGAAAATCAAGCTTAAATCGGTGCATCACCACTCTTTATATAATGACTTTTCTTAATTTATTAATATAAAATAATTTATATAAATTTTTTTCATTGTTGTCTCTAGGTAAATATATACACAAATCCAAAGGTTGGTAAAAAAGTGAAGGTGAAAGTATCTCCTACATAACATCTATGATTTGCATCACCAATGAGTTAGTTGCTGCTTAGATGCTAAATTTTAATTCGTATGGGAATTTGAAATTTTAATTCGTAAAAGCTAATTTTCAGAAATATTCAAACTTAAAGTGAAATTAAAATCAGGATTTTAAGTTAATACGAATACTGATACGCAATAAAACTTACAATCGTCATGTAAGAAAAAGTTGTAAAATGACAGTGGTTGCTATTGTCAACTCAAATTATTTAATTTTGAAAGAAGTATTAATGAAAGTATTAAAAAATGAAATGGAAAAAATGAAAGTAGCTGAAAGTATTAATCTTAATATTTCGAATATTTAGAATCTTCACCAAATGATAACACTGGATGCATTTATACAAACATGGATCATACCTAATTCGGATGTGGGGATTTCAAATCAGAAAATATTTTTGTTCGAAAACCTAGAGATTGTTTTTAAAAATAATTACTTTAGTTTAATCTATTTTTTGTCTGAATGTACAAGTTTAATTAAAATACGAGTTTGTGTATATTCATCAAAAGAAAAAATTATTTATTTTTTAAATTTTGAGTGGTTCGTTGGAGTTTTAATCTCTATCTAAATGTTATAGCAATATCTCAAAAAAATCTTTTAAACTATGTGTAACTGTTATGTGGTGCAATATGTTTATTTTGACAAAGAGCACTTTTTCTGAATGAGCATATTAATTTATATTTTTTTGTATTCGATTTAGCTTAGCTTGCAAAAATAACCCCTGAAAACAAATTTCATAAAATTGAGTAAACTAAAAAGGGGTGTATAAAATAATAGATGGACATTTGGCATAAAAATGGAATGTTGCCAATTTTTGTCGTCGGTAGAAACAGATTTACATAAGGTGTATTATTCGGGAAGCGTGCTGCTTTTAAGCTATTCAATACGTACTGATAAGTACAATGAAATGAATGTGAGCCCGAATTTATAAATTAAAGTGCTAGCAAAATTTTCTCAGTTATTCATTGCGTATATTTATTATTTCTTTCTGTGAAGTAAATCTGATCCTAGATTTATAAAACACTTTTTGAAGTGGTAGAAAGATTATCTTTCCTCAATTAAAAACAAGGGGAAAATGATTTATAATTTTTTTTTCTGAAGATCTGAGTTAGCTCAATATTCTGTTCTTGAGATCATTTTTTATTCATTAAAATCGTACAAATTAAAAGTACGAAGCAATTATTGTACAAATTGAATAATGCTTGGATTTTTTTCTCTTTACTTTGGAAGAAATATGCTTTAAAAGATGGAAATCACACTTAACACTTTTGCTAAAAAAAAATTGCGGACTGATTTATTCGTAAACTAGTGCATTAATAATGATCAAGACTATTAAAATTAACAATAATTTACGTTCATCATTCTTTAAGTTTTATTAATTAGTTAGAAACAGTAAAAACAGCAAATTTCGAATCAATAAGAATTTTATGCTATGAATGAAAATGCGCCTTTTATCAATATTACCTAATCTAAGGTTCAGGAAACTAATTCTTGTAAAATTCAAAAGCGGTAGCACTATTGCTGGTATAAAAAATGTATGAATGAATCTTCGACTAGATCAGTAACGAAGGCGATTGGAAGAATATTTTGAAATAGAATTAAAATTTAATAAGAATGGATAACTGTCTAGCAGTTTTTAATTTTGAAAATTCTCTAAAAAATGAACGCTTTTTTATTTTTATAAGTAATATATTGAAGAAAGGATTAACTCTTTCGTTTATAATCTAATTCGAATGACGCATAATATGAAGTGCCGAAATTTGGCGATACAATCTCAAAATGTGATGCCAGTTCAATAAAATTCAATAATTAATTTTTAAAATTATTTTTAATCACTTTTTTATCAATCAAATGGCATTGAAATATAGATTTAGATTTAACAATTAAAAAAAATCGTATTTAACTAATAAATGAAATTATTTAGTTCATCGAAATTCTCATCCAGCTTGCTCCGGACAGAGGATAAATGCTTTCGAGCGTTTGTCTTTTAATGTATGGTTCTTGTTTTAGTAAATTCGATTAATATGTTGTTGTTTTTCCATCACTACTTCTCAATAATTCAAAGGCTTTTGTGATACGCCACTTTGTGAAAGTTAATCTGCTTGGAGCTTTTCAAAAAATTGGCAACATCAACCGAAAATCTGCAAATTTTCGTTTGCTCTTCTTTACCATATTTTTACCATATCTTTACCATTTACCTAGGACTTATAACTTTTTGTGAAAGAATTATTCTAATACAATCAATCATTTAAAAGATATGATGGGGAACTTGACACATTAAAATAAAGTTGGAGTAACTAAACCGTTAAAGCGGGTGAACTATACGAACCAGCTCTTTTAAAACTCTTTTTAAACTAAATCTTATTTTGGTGGTAATAATTTCGAATTTGACGAAAAAAGAAATATTTCTTCAGAATAAGTGTGGACTTGGGTTAAAAATAAGCATACTCAACGTCATTAACAGTTAATTATTTTGCGAAGAGAGATTTCTTTGTTAATTTTAAGATATTTCCTTGGGATTTCGCCATCACACTTTAAAGAATGAAAATCTGTCAACATATCCGCAAGGATCTGGAACAAAGTACATATAGAAGGAACATTTAAATATTAAACTCTCGAAATCTATCAAATAATTATTGAGGAATGCGAGATTGAGTACATCAAAATCTGGTTAACTACCGGTGAAAACTGAGAAGTATTGAAAGGCGATTATAATAATTACTTACAAGATTCACCAAGCAATCAAACTGATTGTTTTCCATACCGCCTTACTCACTAGTGATTTGATAAGTTAAATAAAGTTTTCCTCACTTAAATACCTTAAATATGCGTCCCTTAATGTGTATGCCTTTTTTTTTTTGTCTTCATGTTTGACAGGGCTTCTAAAAACATATTTTAAGGGAGGTCATTGCGAAATATTCTAGAAGTCCTGAAGCCTCAGTACTTTGCATTCTTGCTCCAAAATTTCATAGATAAGTTGTCGACTTTATTTTTAAATCTGAGCCAAGCGGTAAAGATAAATTGTTGTCTTATCTAACAGGAAGATACACTTTGTTGACTACTCACGAGATTTGCTTTCTAACAAAAGTCTAAACTTTTAAAAAATATTTATCCTAACCGAATGATAATCTGATTTCAAATTTAACATTCTTTATCCCATTCATTACTTGTTAAAATTTGTCTTCCGTTGTGCAAACCTCATCACCTGAGCTTCAATTAATAAAAAAAAAAACTGCAAAAACTTAAGTTTCGTTCAACTTATTAAGTTTTTCTTATAAGCAAGACTCTAGTCCAGCGACACAAAGAAAAAGAATCGATTTAAAATTTTTATCATATCACCTTCATTAATCATTTCTTCAATTGATCTTGTACGTTTCTCTGTTGCTGTTGTAATGATGTGTTGACTTAAACTTTTTTCTTATCCTCATATGATGCAAGCGAAAATAAAAAGAGAAGGCTCCCTACCACTCAACTCCACCTGAGCATTACTGACCTTATTTTTCTCCGCAATCGATCGGAAAAGAAGAAAGAAATCAACCCATTCGTAAATGGTGATAGATCAAAGTTTGAAAACGATCGTAAAAATTTTGGCAATAATTCTTTATATTTACTTTCTAGAAAACCAATATACTTATTAATAAATAAAAAAAATATCTACTCTTTCCCTCTTTCCTATTTGTCATTAAAATATCACATAAATTTGTATTCAAGAAACCGTTTGATAATTAATTATTCATCAATATATCAGAAGTTAAACTTATCGCAATCACATAGATGCATAGAGAACAATTTTTTTTGAAATCAGAGTTTTTTACGAAATACTATTTCCAGTGATAGTGTACTACAGCAGATATGTTTGCAACAAATCAAATCCTTTGAAAACTTTTATCCAGACATAAGATTATAAACACCTGTCCATTTGACCTTTTATATATCTGTCTTATTTGATTATGTGTAGTGGACTAAAATCTTTTAGTTTTAATTTATTAAATTAACACATAACATTTGAGTCCACTGGGAAAGAAGTTTTCAAAAAATATGGAAACTCTGTAGTTATTGCAGGATCAAACCCAATCGCGTCATTTGACTACATGGGATGAAAAATGTAAGTGGTAGTAACTCAATTCATTTTTATTTAAATAATTTTTCAATCGTAATAAATTTAGCATTGTAAATTATTCATATTTAAAATGGAAACATTATTCGCAATCTCCTTCAGTGGTAAACTGATTGTAATATGTTGAGAAAAGTTGTTAATTTTAATCTCTTTTAATAGATATTTGCTTTTTATTAGTCACTATTTCTTACATTTTTAATTGCTCGTGGTATACCTGTACCACATCTTATAAATGACGAAGCCTTTTGTGAAGGTACCATATTAGATCGATTAAAAAAATTTCATATCATTCTAAATCTGGAACTTACTAGTTTTTAATTTGGCTGTTTCTTCATAGTTCCAATGGGTTAAACGAATGACTTTTACTTTCTCTTATGAATAAGCACCGATTTACAGGGGATATGAAACTGTGAGGCGGAATCTCTAAAAAACAATCAAATAATTATCTTCTTCAGGTTTCATTGGAAGTTACTTGTCTAACAGGTTAACTGGTGCGGCATACTTTAAAACAATAACAAGCAACCATTCCGACATTCTAAAAATACAGAGCTACTACGCTCCAGAAGAAGGTAAAGAACTGGCACTTGAAAGATTTTATTTCTGTATTTTTGGGAGAAGTAAACAATTCGTGCTTACCAGAGATGTCAACTTACTCCTGGCAGCGGATAAATATTTTCTAGTGGTAGTCTTTTCATGTATGATTCTCTGTTTAGTAATTTTAATATATAGGGTTTTTACTCATCACTACTTCTAAATTATTGAAAAGATTATGTGATATACCACGTTGTTACAGCTAAAGCATCACCTCCTACATCAGAAAGCTTCTACACTGTTTTTTAGAAGTAATCTGTGCAGACTATTTAAAAAGTGAACCAATTGTGCGCATGAACCCAATTTATATTTTAATAGTAATTAAGAGAAATTTATCATATATATTTGAGAATTGAATCTTGAATCTGTAGTGGTTGACAAGTAAATAAGACAAACCAATTACATTCATAAATTAAGCAAATGTTTAGACATATATTTGCGACCACTTTTTAATTTTTACTAGATTTTCTATTAAATGGCTCTTTCGTAAACTAGTTTACCTTCATGGTGGTCTGATCGGACTACCTATAAGAAACCGTGTGGAGGCTTTCAGTTATAGGCGTTGGCTAAGCCGTCTGGAGCCTTTTGGAAAATTGGCGAAATTTGCCAAAAATCTGCAAATTTTCGTTTGTAGTTAATAACCGTTATTTAAAATATGCTGTCAAATGCTGAGCGGTTGTTGGTGTCTCTGGATTACCATTCACAAACATAATAATATTAAATTACATCGAAATTGATTGTCTTAAAGTTTCAATACTTCCAGAAGCAATAGTTTTGTGAGTGAAAAGCGGGGGAATCAGCATTTCCTTTTTACTTTCCTTTTAAAAAAAATAAATAGGAGAAAAAAGCCGTTGCTCGATAACAAAAAACACTTTCACCCACCACTTCACACTGTCCCGATAAAGTTTAATTTAAAACTTAACGTTTTAGATTAAACTTACTTTCCATTCCTAAATATTTGATCGCCAATGGCGAGTTGGCTAGTCATTATCATAAGTCCTCTGAGAACCAGAGGATGCTTGCGGCCCTTTTCTCATCCATCTTGGAGTTTTATCCAGTGATTCTTTCGGGTAATTGGAATGCAAATTAGAATGAAAGGGAAAATTAAATTCTTTGCATTCTAGATAAAGATGCACCGCAACAAAAATAAGCAATCATTGATGGTTTGAGCTTTATGCCTTCTTTCAAGTTTTCAAAAATAAAAATTTCCTTAAATCCTTCGGCATCGCAATTTCTGGCTTTTTTTCAAAAAAGTTGCAATTTAGCCTTACAATGTAATAATCTAAAATGTTGAGATCTCGAAGTATATTCTTGCTTTGAATAAACCATCTTACTCGTGTTACATTTCGAAGTGTTTTATTCTGATATCTAATGAGTTTCTCGACGCCCGGTGGCAGAGTGGTAGCGCTTCGCGCTCCCGTGCCACAGGTCCTGGGTTCGATTCTCGGGCCGGGCAAGGTTGACTCAGCCTTCCTTCCCTTCAGTGGGTAGATAAATGAGTACCAAGCATGCTTGGTAACTAAACACTGGGGGTTTCGCGTTCCGCTGACAACCTAACCGGTACATCTACTCCTACATCCCAGAGCCCAAGGTCAAGAAAACTGAGATGGGTACAGTAGGCCTTGGCCCTCTATGGACTGTCGTGCAACTGAGTTTAGCTCAGTTTAGTTCTATTTTATTTGATGTAATTTTCGTAAAAAAAATTTTTGGAGCGCTCCTCACACTATTGTATTAATATATTTTGCCTTGGCTATATTGATACAATATCCACTCTTCTTTGCGGATATAATCGTGTGGGCTGATGAAGTTAGGATGGGATGTTGAGTAAACATTTAGGTCTGAGATCCATTTTAGAATTTTGATGAAGGATTTGTAGTTTGTAGCAGGCTGCTTGTTGCCCAGGTATATGTAACTGCTAGTAAGTAATGATAATTAGAAATAGTTTATTTCTATCCAAGAAAATATAGAAATGAAATGATGTATCTAATCAGTTTTCTCTCTTCTCCGAGTAACTAGTAGTCCTGATAACCATTGTAAATTTTAATTAATCTCATTAAATAAATGAATGACGTACGTGTAATGGAAATTAAATACAGAATTTTTTTTTTTAAATGAAGTGTTGTCTAAAAACTAATCAATACTTTTAATCAAAAATTTATAGACTGCTGGTTTAGATTCATATTTAATTGAGGATTGCCATTGTTTCACGATAAGAACTAATGTTTTATACACAAATATAGACAATCACAAAATTGATGCTTTTGGATAGATAGTATTAATAGAGTATCTAATATAAATAATTATCTTACGTGGCTCCCAAATTTGGCTGTATTTCTTTTCCGTCGGTGGCAACGTTTGCTTTGTTTTGTTTACGTTTTGAAAACACCAAAGCATTCTGCCTTTTAATGATGTGTTTCTGATCTAATATATATAATTCTCTTACGTGGCTCCCAAACTTTGGCTGAAGTACTTTGCACAACTAAATAAGATTCTTTTCACAACA
>NC_092212.1:54737710-54790246 GCF_043381705.1 Parasteatoda tepidariorum
AAAAAAAAAGTTGTTATATGGATTTGAATGATTGTTTTGAATTCTTAGAATTTTGTGCATTTGCAATGTACCTAAGTTAGTAGCGAGCGAAGCGAGCTTGGTTTGGGAAGCAAACCATATAAGATTGCGTAGCAATTTTCGGAGGTTGGCGAGCGTTAGCGACCAGGGGGCTCAGCTCACTAGTTACTAACTATAGTACTAATATGATACGATAATACTATTAGTATTATTCAGAAGAAAAAATATCAATTCAATTTATCTCGCAATGTTTATAAATTAAGAATTAGAGATAATTAGAGTTTGATGCATGTAGCTTAATTTTGAATTTTAAAATTGAAGTGATATTTAAAATAATCTTTTCCCATTGGTTCAAAAATAAACATTTTACAACTTACGTAGTGGTAAGCCATATTACGGTTGAAAGATTTTTGAAACATTATTTGTGTGTAGGCATTAGTCTGGTTCTGTTTATTGGTAGTCAGCTATTGAAAATACTAGAAGTACATATCTGAAAACAATACAGAGGAACAGTCTGATATAAAAATGTTCAAGCCTTTCAATTAATTAATAGTACTCCCCACTTTTTTTTAAACATTTAAAAAAAAAAAAAGTTCCTCAGAGGCTACAGATTTAACAATCAAATCAAATCAAATTATAACGGTATATTATTATGATATATTAAAAGTTATAAGATCTGTACAAAAATATATACAGAACCGGGAAATAACTGTTAATAAGGCTTCGTAATCAGAAACATTTTAACCTTCATGAACAGTAATCTAAGAAATTAAATATAATTCTTCATTTCATGCATTCTAGAATACAATATTAAATTTAATATCTTGAAGCAGCTAGGATATTTTTAATATTGAAATTATAGCTAATATAATTAACTTTTACCTAGTTTATAAACTTGGTTAAAGATGAAAATATTACCAATTCGCGCAATCGCGCAACCTCCGCCGTAATTAATCAATTCTAAATATTGCATGTGAGAGGGAATTCTCAGGTTTGTGCCTACAGTAAGTATATATTGTTGTTATTTTCCACTTTTACAGCTTTCGTTCATTATAACAGACTTGTTACGATCTGGAAAAAAGTAAAAAATTGTAGCTAAGCATTCCCAAGGGTGTTGAAAAATATTTAAATTTAGTTTCCACTCCCATACCCGAAGTTACTACACCTATGTAATAAATTTAATTGTTTTTAGTACAGTGGTTCCCAAATGGTGCTTCACGGAACCATAGGGTTCCGTGGAAGGGTCACAAGGGTTCCGAGAGATGGGACATTTTTTAACCAGTTACGATTTTTGAAACTCTTAATTATATTTACAGCCACCAATTATCGGTTATAAATTGATCTGTTATTTTAGTTATATAAAAATTCAATATTAATCTTGAAAATTAAAACCTTGGCTAAATAATCAAAATTTATTTTTAGATATTCATATCACTAATTTACGATTCTACTGCTATTTATTAATAGCAATATTATAATTTGTAATAAGGTCACAAGCTAGTATACGTGTAACAATAAAACAAAATAATTTTACGACCTCTATGTTGGTACCTCTCCAGCTGCGAGGTAAAATACTTTTAAAATAAATTTTGAAACTCAAGAATTAAAAGTAAAAGTTGAAGTTTTGCTGTCACTTTAAAGAATAAAATCTTCCTGAAAACTCAAAAGAATTGACGGCTATGTTAAAAAAGAAGTGTAAAAATTGAGTTAGGAGAAAAGATAACGCTTCCAAAAAACAAGGAAATAACCAAGAAAAGTCTTTTCAGACTTAAAGTTACTCTTCTGTTGGATCCAGAACAAACTGCTAACTTTCATTATTCCCTTTCCAAGTAATCCTTGTGGGAGAATTGCAGGTGCAAAAAGTCTCAAAAGTTGGTGCTTTTAGTGTATCGATTTGAGATAATCGATATCATCTCCCGGAGGGTCATCGAATCAGAATTTCATCATGCCTGTAGTAGTTCGATAAACTGATAAGAATAAATATTCTAATTCATCGATTAATGACTGGATTCTTGAAATAATATTCATTAACCGTTTGTAGATGAGGCACCGGTGTATGTATTATATATTTTTTTCTGATGTTCTAATTTCAAGTAAAAATACATATATATATTTTAATTATATAAAACAATCAAATAGTTACTAAAAAATTTTATTAGATTCTTGGAATTATATTTGTTTTAAAATGCAAAAAAAAAGTAGTTTGAATTTTTTTTCATTCATACTCAAAAATTCATCAATAATTGATTTTGTAAATAAAAGAAATTTAAATGATGAATTACTATTTCTCTTATATCTAGATAAGTGCAAATTTGAAAAATTATTGTTAGGAAGTGGGGCATGTTTGAAAATTTTTCCTTTAACGAAGAAAGAATCACCGGTATCTGATGCTGTATTTCATAACCAAAAACTATTCAAATGCTAAATATAATATTTTTTTACTTATTTAACTTAATTAATGGAAAATAATGCAAAAAATTCGAAAAATATGTTTAATGGAAATTCTGCGTCAAAGGTTAGGGTTAAACTGTTGAGATTTTACAAACATGCTTAAATTAAAAAGAAACAAATAATTAATAATTGTAATTTTAGTGTTAAAAATTGAGAGTTTATTTAATCCATTTATATCTAGCCAAAGATAGTGCCGATACTACCGATTTAAGACAAATTACAGAGTTCCTTGCCCGAAGAGCTATCTACTCTTTCATCGTAAGGGAGATACGCAAGCGTAGATAATATAATACATTTTTAAATGACCAAGTCATTAAAGATAATAGGAATCTATATGGGTCATTCTCACAAAAACAGTCATTTTCATGTCCCCAGTATATTTTATGTTTGTTTTACAGCTTACGAAAAAAAAAAATTCAGGGAAAGTGTCCTTCAGAATGCAAGCTAACAAAAGAGCAAAAATAAAATTATCAATTTTTATTTTTTATTTATTTTAGGTAATTAAAATATACCAATATGTCATTCCCTCACTTGTCCCCACTGCTGATTTAAAAAAAGAAAAAAATTGTTTCTGAAATAAAATTTTTTTTTTTACAAATTCGTGTTTTTTATTTCAGAATACTGAAATATAGAATTCAGAAAATCAATTTTAAATTTAATTTCTGATAAAAATATTAACACAGCACTATTTTAAACTTTGTCCCCAGTGTTTCGCGTCATTCCCTCACAACAATGTTCTTATCACCTGCAATCTTCTTAGAATAAAAATATTTTAATAAAAACTTCAGAAGTTAACAACTGGCATCATAGAACAAAATTGCAGTATGTTTCCATCTTCAACTTAAAGAAGCTTTGCTGTGGAATAAATTTGAATGAATCAAACCAGGTAAAATTTTTTACATTTGTCATTCCCTCATGTCATTTTTTAGAGTAAAATAAAATACAACTTCATCGAGAAAGTGGATAATTATATGTTGCTTTCTTGTATGAATATAATTGTATGTGATTGACTTCAGAAATTAATTAGGCCTAACTGTTATTTTTAAATTTTATTGAATTCGTCATTCCCTCACTAGTGTATAAAGTGAGGGAATGACGCTGAAGTGAGGGAATGATTCAAGATGAGTATATTATTAAATTTTTTTTTGTTCAATCGTGCCAGCCAATTTTATTTCCCAAACCTGTAAAAACTATTAAATATATAAGACTAAATTATAATAAATATTAGATATACTTAGTATGTTATCATTTTCAAACTTTAGGTAGATGTAACTTAGATAAAAACATGTATTAAAATAAAATATCATTCCCTCACTATTAGTGTCATTCCCTCACTTTTTAAATAGTGAAAATAATTAATTTACTTATTAATTAATTTGAAAAATAAATTAAAAAATTAATAAATTAATTTATTAAATTAATTAATTTATTTATTAAATTAATTAATTAATTATTAATTATTATAAATTAATTAATTATAAATTAATTATTTAAAAAATTAATTAATTTAAATATTAAGTATAATTTATAGGATATATACTTTCTTTATAATGCCATTACATATTTCTATTAATATAAAAAGTTTCAGAGCTTTTTATTCACTTTACTTTTTTGGGATTTTATGAACTGAAAAATGACAGTTTTCGTGAGAATGACCCATATATACTCTACAACATTTGAGGTTTCAGCGAATTATTATGTTTTTTTTTTTCTTGTAGTGATTTAGAGAGGAAAATTCTTTTAAAAGAAATAGAATTTTTATGAAACTTTTTTTTAAACTTAAGAGCGGGACAAATTCTCTATCTTGCCTTCGATATAAAGGTTTGAATTATGTTTGTGCAGAGATGGATAAAATTATTTTAATTCTAATTTATTAAATTATTAATACATTTTCAACGATAGCATTGTAGGTTATTGCATTGTATGTTAACTTTAGATCCGAACATAAGTAATTATATTACTAGCAAAGTGATAGAAATATATCGTTTCTGCAAAATAATCCTTAATGATAAAATACTTGCACTACTACTTTTTCTTCTTCTTTTTTTTGGAAAAAGAGCCGTTATTTAAGAAGGACGATAGACAGAAATGGGTCAAATTTCAGCACTCATAATTTTTGGAGAAACGTTTGAAGTTTGTTCTTTCCAGATTGGCTTGGATTAGAAAGCCTTTAATTGTGATGCCGTTAAGATTGAATGAAAATTTTACATTTAAAAACATGTAAGAAAGCATAAAGCTACCAGGCTAGTGGCTGCTTATTCTTATAACGATGCATCTTTACCTAGAATGCAAAATATTTAATTTTTCTTTTTACTCCATTCTGTCCAGTCACAATAAAGCAGTGGTCTCCAACTCCCAGGCAGCGAACGGTAGCGATTCGTCAATCAAATGGTATCTGTCGCCCAAGGAACATTAAATTATTTCCATTTTATTTACTGGGGTGTATTTCTTTAGAGTTAGTACGACTTTCTATGGACTAACCCAAGTAGCACAGGGATATTGTAACAGCTTTAGTCTACTTCTACCGGCATTGTCAATATTGGCGAAAATCGACATTGTGTGTACGATATTGTACGATTCCCGTAGATTTCACATTAAAAGTATGTTTGTAAAACTTTTCATTCTAATCTTTATTGTGTTCTTAAATTAAAATTAATCATTTTAAAGACAAAAAATGGCGTCAAATTGTTATAATTCCAAAAAATAAATTTAAAATATAAATTGAAAGATATCCGAAATGCTGAGAGATATCGATCGACGTTCTCCTACGTTTTTACAATATCGAACAATATTGTTTTGCAATATTGAATATACGTTATAAAAAGGGTCCATTTTTATAGAGTACAGTATTTCGCTACGATATTGTACAATGTTCAAAGCTAAGTTTTTACGATATCGGTTTTGTGAATTGTGCTACTTGGGTAACCCAAGTAGCACAGGGATATTGTAACAGCTTTAGTCTACTTTTACCGACATTGTCAATATTGGCGAAAATCGACATTGTGTGAACGATATTGTACGATTCCCGTCGATTTCACATTAAAAGTATGTTTGTAAAACTTTTCATTTTAATCTTTATTGTGTTCTTAAATTGTAGAATTGTAGGGCCTCCATGCGCCCCCTGGTCCATTGTTCAGCTATTTTGAAAGTAACGTCAAAAACCAAAAAAAAAAAAAAAAAAAAAAAAAAAAAAAAAAAAAAAAAAAAAAAAAACATATGACCATAATTTCATAAACTGAAATTTATTATCTTTCTTTCTACCACGTCTTACATACCAGAAAAGTGGGGACAAAAGCTTAGTATTCTCTCGAATTACTTTTTAAAATCCTGGTTCAGACTATGCTATTAAATTGCACTAAAAGTGTAGTTTATAGAGAAAAACAAATTGCAGATTTGAAATCAGAAATAATCTTGTTAAAAAAATCTCATGCAGCAGGAAAGTTTTTTTCATCCCTAAAGTAATTTATAAGAGAATATAAAATGTTTAGTAATAAAAGCTATTTTTTAAATAATTAATTATTTTTTTAAATAAATTTTAAATTAATTTTGATAAATCATAAAGATTTTGATTTAATCATAAAAAATTAAATATATTGCATCAAATACATATAAAATATTTTATATAAGTACCGAATTAATCATGCAAAATTAAAAAATAGTTTCTAATTAAAGCTTGAATAAAAACGTTTGTCTCGGCTTTTTAAATTATGAGAAGTTCCAGTTTTAAAGCTAAACATTATTTACGTTTAAAATTTTTCATAAACAAATTTAACACAGAAATTCTAAATAAGTAGTAATATATCAGCTTTACCTTCTTTACTGGGCATTATTTCTTCCGTTGAGTTATTAAATAAGTCCGAAGAACCCACATTGTTAAGATGAATATTGTTTTCCATTTCTATAAGTTTAGTCCATACCGTTCTAAGAATCCGAATTCTCTCAAACACGGTTAATAAATAAATTTCTTTTTCGGCAGGAAAACGACACAAACAAACGTTCGGAAAACACCTGCATCATTATTGATAAGAACGAAATCACTTCCTTTAACAAAGAAAAAAATGAATACTATTTCGTTAGGATGCGTTTTATTCCATTCGAAGATTCATGATAATAACAGAAATGATGACTGATGCGACTACGTGTGTTTGATAGTTCAAAGAAATAACTTATACATAAAATTATTCTGTTATTTTATTTTTTTTGTTATTTTATTTTTTTCTTTAAAAATTTCATTAGAATTCAAGAACATGATGCCAGTCTGACATTTCATTTTGTTCAAATTATTTATATGTTGTGGTGTACGAAATTCTTTAAAAATTCTAATAGATTAATGTTTTAACATATTAAACCACTAATGTGGTTTTAGTTTAATGGTTCGTGAGTTTAATTCGTCTTCGGATTTTAATATTTTTTTGCTTTTTTTTAGCCAATTATAGCGATTATCTGGTTCACCTTCATGTACGAACCTTCCTTACTCAGTGCGAAGCCGTGCATAAACATGTACAAAATTTAAAGTATTTTAATTCTTCAAGAAAAATTGGAAAATATATCTCATATACACCGAAGAGCCATTGCATTATGACCACCCTATTAATGACATGCAGGACCACCTTTAGCCCTCAAAACTGCTAGCACTCGCCGTGGCATTGATTCCACAAGGGGCTGATAGGTAGTCTGAGGTATCTGGTACCGAGCGCTCACTAACTGATCCTGCAATTCCCTCACATTGCGAGGGGGTAGCGTGACAGCACGAATTTGGTTTTCCAAGTGGGACCACAAATGCTCTATTGAATTAAGGTCAGGGGAATTTGGGGGCCAAGACATGACTTGAAAGTCACTGGAATGTTCCTTGACGATTCGTTCCTTATGACATGGTGCATTATCCTGTTGGTAAACACTATCTCTCGCAGGAAAAACTGTTGCCATGAATGGGTGAACCTGGTCTGCAGCTATGTTCAAGTAGCTTACAGACGTCAAGGATTGTTCTATGAGGATTATAGGTCCTAATGTGCCCCATGAAAACGTTGTTCTTGGGCGAGAAACCATGAAAACCTGGGCGAGCCCATTGTTATAGATGGAGGGTGGTCATAATGTAATGGCTCTTCCGTGTATATGAGTATTGTTATAAAATTAAAAACTAGGCGAACTCACTTGGGTTCGTGTTAGTTGGCATAGTTGAAATAATTAGTCAGCGATATTAACTAAATCTACAAACAATCTGTTTTAGGACATATTATAATATTATACAAACGATTGCGTATTACATTGTACTTGTACGCTCTGCCCATTGCTCGCCGTTTCTTCTGAACTCTGGAAGATTGCTATATGCTCGCTTCGTTTGCTCTTAAGTTAATCCCATTTGAAATCTGTCGCAGCGTAAAATCTTAAAAATTTAAATCAATTATTAAAATCTTTAAAATTAATTTCTCCTTAAAAAATTTAAAATTTTTAGTCTATAATAATTTATTGAAATAAAATTTTTAAAATGCAATCGAAAAACTTGCAGAAACAAAACAATAATTGTGCTTTTGAAAAATAACAAGTATGACTACACATTATTTCAATGTTTCGTCTTTCATAATATCAACGCCTTAGAATGTATAATATGATTATTACTGAACCTGCATAAATATGATTAAAACATAATATAGCACACTTTGTTGATATTAACTATTCGCTTTTAAGCTATAAATTTTTCATAACTTCTAGCTTAGCTAGTTTCAGCTTTTTGTTGTCCAGGCAACAAAAAAAAGAAGAAATTTCGTTGTCAGATATTTGTAAACGTGCACGTTCATGGTTATGACATTGTTTATGTCGATGACAGCTCATACGCTTGATATTTCAAATTTTTGTTGCCAAAGCGGAAAAAAATGACTTTCTTTAGCACCATGAAAGAGAAATATATATGGATTAGATTATTATTCTTAATTCTTACTATATGTTACATAATGGTAACATTAAAATCATAAGTATAAATTTTTTTAAAAATATTTTATTTGTTTAATATTTCTTACGATGAGCTTGAACGTTAGTACGAGATTTGAAATGAATAATATTGGAAAACTAGTTTTATTCGATGAATAACAGCATATTCTTAATTTGTAGAGAATCAACAATAAGCCACGTTTACACAACGATATTTTCCTCTTGCAAAATCATAAAAGCTGTTTTATACTGTCTTAACGCAGGGCCGGATTAACGCAGGCCATTCAAATTTTTGGGGACCTTAAATTAAATATTTTTCTCGTATATTTCTTATTTATTCAAATATAAAAGTATTTATATATCTTTTTACTTAAGAAAGCATATTTAAAATAAAAATAAATAATAAATTAAAATTTACTTTATTTTATTCAATTAGAACTAAAAAATCATAACATCTTGAAAAAATTTGAAAAATCATTATCTTAATTTTTTTAAATTTATTTTCAAAAAAAACATTATCAGGGGGCCCTTAATCATTGGGGGCCCCAGGTCATGGCCTAGTGGTTAATCCAGCCCTGTCTTAACGTAGACCAAAAGTAACTGACATGTTATGGTTTTTGGGTTCTAGAACCAAAATGGCTTAATTCATAAAATACAAGAAAAGTAGCAAAAAGAAATATGTTTCTCCAAATTATCTACAGAAAATGTCAAAAGCTAAGGCAGTGTTAATTATTTTTCCTGATGTATATCTTCTATGTATTATAATCAATCATTCACTTATGACACAGTAACTTATCATTTTATTTAAGATGCTCCATTCTGTATCAACAGCAATTGAAACGTCGACAATTCCTTTTGTGAAGCAGGTTAAAGCCATTTATTGTCGAGGCAGAGGCGCCTGATATGGCGACAAGGAGGGCGACTTTAATGTCCAATAGCTCTGAATCCAAAGAGCATCGATTCAACCGAAATCGATAGAAGGCAAGTAGAAATGATGTCTCGCTTCAGATAATTAAGTATCGCGAGTAAACGTTCTCGGTGTACCAATTGTAATTTACGAACATATTATTTCCGTATCCCATTAATAACCACAGTTGCAATTCAGTTTCTAAAATATTATTCACAACTAGTTAAAGCAGTTACTATATTGGCTGATAAACGAAGAGAAAGATTATTTTTATTGAGATCCACTCTGATAGGAAGTTGATACAAATGTAGAGAAATAATTTTAGTATTATAATGTTTGTTTCAAATTGTTGTTAGTAGTTTATTTTCTGATCATCTTAAAGTCAAATAGATTATGTGATACCCCCTTTCAGGTTTCAGCTCAAATTTAACAATTAAACGAGGAATTACGTGCTTGCTTATTTAAGCATTAAGCATAATCATTACGGTGCACCGTACCGGACTTCAACTGGCTGCCCGCGGGCCGCATCCGGCTCTCGAAGCCTTTTTTCGTGGCCCGCGAACTAAAATATATTAGTTTTCATTTTTTTGTGCGGACAATTTTCGTAAAAAATCTATAAGGGTTCAAAATACTTTTCTCGTTAAAAAAAAAACTTCTTTTTTCATTTCTGTGAAATTTAACATACCAACGGTGCAAAAAAATTTATTTCTCAGGTTTTACATCCAAGAAAATATTTATTCAAATTTAAAAATAGTCGTGTACGTTGCTCTTTTTTATTTGTTTATTTTTTTTTGTATTTTGTGAATATAATTTAGCATGTACGTATCAGAAATTTTCTCGAAGAAATTCTCCGATTTAACTTTTTTGAAACCACTCATTTTGGACGAAATTATTTACATTTGTAAATTTTAAAGCGCATAAAAGAGGGAATGAANTAACATACCAACGGTGCAAAAAAATTTATTTCTCAGGTTTTACATCCAAGAAAATATTTATTCAAATTTAAAAATAATCGTGTACGTTGCTCTTTTTAATTTGTTTATTTATTTATTTTTTTTTTTTTGTATTTTGTGAATATAATTTAGCATGTACGTATCAGAAATTTTCTCGAAGAAATTCTCCGATTTAACTTTTTGAAACCACTCATTTTGGACGAAATTATTTACATTTGTAAATTTTAAAGCGCATAAAAGAGGGAATGAATATCATGTTTTATCTCAATTCCTTGAATTGAATATCGCATGAGCGGAAAAAAAGAAAAAAATTAATTTCAGATGCTCGAGAATTTTTTTGTTGTTGCTATAATTCCTAAGAGGTCGAAAAAAATTTTTTTTTCGCAGAATTAAATTTAAAAGAAAAAAAAAATCTTGTCCCAAAGTTTCTGATTAAGAGAAGATTTAAAATGATACGTAACAAGCATTATTTGTAATGCTTGTTATTTTGTTTTTTAATATTAAAAAAACCTTGATAAAAATATGACAGCAATATTTAATGTTCTTTCTTACATAAAAGAGTCCTATATAAAATTTTGATAAAGTTGTGGCCCGCCATTTGATTGGTGTTTTTAATTTCAGCCCTCGGCCTAGTGTAAGTTGGAAACCCCTGTTATAGATGTAACTTTTTAGACAATGCCTTCTTATTATTCAGAACTCTAAACGATACTTACTTTTAAAACTCTAAAATTCCTGCAACATAAATTTACTACCACTGTTATGAATTTGTGGGACCCGTAGCAACCTTACAAAAACAACTGTTGACTTTTAACTACTTTAAAAAAAAAGGATGGATTTAAAAAAAAATGCCCCAGGTGATTTAGGTAAATGAACAATACCACAATACGAATTCATTTGTATTCAATAAAAAAAAAAAAGATAACAATACACATAAAAGAAACTTTTCAAAGTTCCGTTTCAAAAAAGGAACCATTATTATGTCCATTTTCTTAACTGTCTATATCTTTTTTTTTCACACAAAATTTGAGTGTCCATTTTCTTAAACAAGCATTTCGAGCTCTGTTTAGATTCAAAATTCCACCCATGAACTAATGCGACGTTCTTACTGAAACGAAAGAATGATACTTGCATCAACTCAAGACGATACTTGTATCTGCTCAACCGAATATAGATGCGCTCACAGCAGTAATGTCCAACTTTTTACCAAGGCCTAATTTAGTGATACGTTGGCCCTAGGCACATAACTGTCACGGGTCCCCAGATTATTACTTTACGCCAAATTTACCAGTTGTTTAATTATGAAACGTTTTTCTATTATTTATAACATAAGTGAACTACAATATATTAGTAAATTTGGCATATTATTTATTTCAATTTTTATTAACTTGTAATTCTAATAGACAATCCGTAAGGAAAAACACAAAAAGAAATAATTTGTAACATTTATTTGGCTGTCAGGCCTTATAAGGCACTAAATTTTATCAAGCTTTTTCTTTTTTATTTAAAAAAAATAGTCACAAACGATAAATTTAAAAGTTTGTAGTTTATTGAACTAAATGCAAAATGTGTCATAAAATTAGCCTATTGATCTCTAGGTTTTTCATTGCTTCCACATTTTCAGCCGTAATTATGGATTAATATTTCCAATAAAGCCATATGTAACAACATTTAAATCAAGCATATACAGATGGCACGATCGTTGTTAAGCGACAAGTGCTCTTTCCTTGTTTTTAACTGCATTTTAGGTTTTATTTTAGACGTTTTGCTGCAATTTGTGGGTTGTTGTTTTTATATATAAATATATATTATAATATAGCCGTCATTAAACAGCCGATCAAATTTCGAGTTAATGACTACCAATGTTTAACTCAGTAGCATTATAATTTTGAAACCAATCCAGAAGAAAAGGGAACTTCTGGATCAAGTATTGGAAGAAATTTGTCTTTGTGGTGGACTTTTTGATATATCATTCATTCACCAACAGGTGAAGAAATATAGCATTTGAAAAATGTTAAAATTACTTCGAAATAATAGAACGTTGGTAACAAAACTTAAATTAAATAAGATTATACTACCACATGAAAATAAAATTATGGATATAAACTTGATAAACTTAGGATAGAAAAACTGACTATAGTTTGACAAAACATAAATTCATTAATTAATCAGTGAATAATCCTGTTAAGTGTACCACGGTAGCACCAGAATATAATGAAAAAATTGTAATTTTTTTTATTATAATTTTAAAAAAAAAGTCAGAAATTTTGAATTACGCATCCGAGTTATCACTTTCAAACGCGCTGAAATAGCGCAGATTCCTCCGTAAATCTGTCTAGTTTCTTCTAAAAAAAATTTATCACTTTTTCGGCAATTATCGCTACGGATTTCAGCATAGTATTAAAAATTTTAATTATATTATTTCTATGCACATATTTCGAAACAAAGTTTTTTTAAGCGATTGATTTGTGCCCATTTAATCCAAGTGACTTTTCGATTGTGATTTCGGCAGCTATATTATCAGATTTTCATAAAGTTTTTAATTTCTCGATATTTTTATACCATATCATTACGACTCGTAGTTTCGAATCACGTATTTTAATAATCACTTTTGCTGTGCTTTATATGAGCCTATTTTACCGTAAATACAAGCTGTTTTTTTCGGCAGATATTGTTCTGCATTTCTACACAATTTTGAAAATCCCGATATTTTTAATATGTATTATTGCGTTACTCGAATTGCGCATTAAAAAAGAGCGCTTTGTGCCGATGTCATTGCAAATTATTATTATTACGACTTGCGAGTTTCGAAACACACACTTTACTAATCGCTTTTAAAATTTGCTTTATTTGTGCCGATTTCTTCGTCAATCTATTGTATGATCGATTTTTTGGCTGTTGTTGCTACTAATTTCCACATAGTTTCTTGAAAATCTCGGTATTTTCAATACAATACTACAAATAAGTATATCTAAAATAGTTAAAGACAATCAAAAAATTTCTAGGATTAAAATATTTAATTTGCATTTACTTTGCTTAGTAAAATATTTTACTTTTATTCCATGGACATTACGGTTAATTTATTTTACCTTTGTATAATTATATATTTATTTTACCTCTGTATAATTTAGTTAATTTATAAGCCTTAGTATTATATGATGTGATAAAAAATACCATTACTTTCCTACCATCTTTATTTTTATTCGATAAATCTACTTTTAGATAAAAAGGAAATATTATTATTATTATTTTATTTACTTGAGCATCCTACTTTAAACTACTTATTCTAGCAATCTTAATGAAAAATTCCAAAGAAAGCTTACAAAATATTAAAACAATTATAAAAATCTTTATTAGCAACATTTGATTTGTTCAATTTTAGTTCAAAAAAGTTATTGTAGTCATAAAACAAAAATCTTTCAGAAGAAATGAAGTAAACATGACATAACTTTATTCGAGTGACGTAATAAGTCTTTAAAATAAAACATTTTAACAACTACTCATAACAGTCCTTTATAATAATGTAATTGAGAAGTTTGTTACAAATTGCAACAGAATTAAAATATTTGATACAACAGAAAAATTACTGTTCTGCTTGCATGAGAACTACTAGCTGAAAGTATGAGGTTGTTTGTTACTGTAGAAACTAGAATATAATAATTTTTAGTATGCAGAAAATTAAGAAATGACCAGACTCGTTCAGTCTACATGAAATTAAAACTCGATACACTTATTCAAAGACTCTTATCCTCATAATTGCCAGCACAAGAGTCTGATGCCTGAAACAGTTCTTGTGATAGGAGAACAGTAGATAACAAAAACATAATAAATAGGAATGATATAATTTGAAATGCAAATGATAAATGGAACCTTTTAAACAACACCTTTAAATCTTTACAAACTTTGATAAAGAAAAAAAATAAAAAGATTATGGCTATATTAGTTAAAATAGAACCAAATGAATAAGGCATTCTTCCTTTAAAAAAAGCGTAATTCGATTTTTACATTCAATGAATAGTGAAACAATGTCAGAACACTTTTAAAAATTCTATTTCATAGTTTAGGCTTAATTCCATCATTCTCCATTTTGCAATTTTTTTCTCAAATTAATTTTGGGACAAGAAATTAATTGAATAGTGAAGAAATTCAACTAATTCTCTTATACATCATTTTAAACAAATGGCTAATATACATACACCTTGTATAATTTTTAAAAAACATACATAAATAAATCTATATTTGACACACAAAAAAAAAACTATAAAAAATAGGGTTTGTAATTTTCTGATTGAAATGATAGAATTTTAATTACAGCTGACAATAGTCAAAATTTACCACTTTCAAGTAATTTTTCCTGATGAATATCACCTACAAGGGGTTGTTAAAGACTTATTTTGACAGTATCGATATTAAAACTGATGAGTTATTGGTGCAGTTTTAATAATCCTTAATATATCATTATAATTATATTAGTATATTTAGTATTTATTGCATAACCTTTCAATATTCAAGTTTTGTGCAAAATACATTTATCAGTGGTAGCAAAAAAGTAAAGCCTAAATTTTAAAAACAAACAGAATTCTTATACGAGACCTTGATAAGAACTTTGGAACAGGACCATTTCTCTATCTGATTTTTAATTTACTGTTTAAAATATCTAGAAGTAGTGGTGGAAAAAAAGTTCTGTTAATTCTAATTCATTTAAATATTAACACACTACATTTGCTACCACTGGTAAAATATTTTCTGAAATACATAGTAAATTCTTATTAAAACTTCACCAATTGTCATAACACCAATAGTATGTATTACCAAAATTAATTAAGCTTCATCTGCATATGGCAATTTTCTACAGGACGAATTTCCCATTAACCTTTTCTTCATTAATTTTCTTTCTTTCTTCCCGTAGCTTATTTTTTTTATTTCAATTAATACATATTACCTATAATTATTAAGCATTGGTCTCAATAATAATATCATCAAAACAAATAAGCATTTTCCCCCCATAAACGTTTTAGTAGGTAGGTTATTTTTTTTTCAATTAATACATATTAACATTAATTAAGCATCATTGTCGTCAAATATAGGATGACAATTCCTCACAGTTCCTTTAAACAAATAAGTACCTTAACTTCATTAATTTTTTCTTTCAAGACATAGCTTTTTTTTTTATATTTCAATATACATATAATACTTTAATTAATAAGGAATCTGTGGCGTCAATGCATTGCGTTTTTTGTTACTTTTCTCTTAAGCGAATTAGATGAATTTTGTCTCTGAATACACAGCTAATTTTTTTTCACTTCAGTTACCATTAATTTTAAAATATTTACTTTTATACAACGGCATCGGATGACATCAGAACTATGAATTTGTGACATAGTCCCCAATTGCCATCACGTTTATGTTGTCCTTTGAATTAATCTGACGTAGCTAAAAAAAAATAATTAAATATTAAAATACCAGCAATAAACTTTGTTTGAACAAATAGAGCTATAAGCTGACAAATATCACTCTCTTTCTCGTATGCCTGTTTAGGAAGAGGGGTGCGATTCTTCCAGTGGCGCTATCTATGGCCAAGAATTCATTTTCTGTCACACACATTCGTCGCGCCCATTTATAGGGCGGAGCAAATATCACGGATATTATCTTTAAAATATTAGAAAAATTTAATTGTCTATAGTTAAATTTAAAAAATTGGCAAAAAACCAATCAGAAAATTCCACTTTGTCGCTCAGCCCGCTCAAACGGCTCGTTGTGCTTCGAACTATCCTCATGCCAAATTTCAATATTTTCGGTCAGATGGTTAAGGAGTCTATAAAAGAGACACACACACACAGACATTCATTTTTGTATACATAAATCATCAACAAATAAATTAAATAGACATAAATTTGAGTTTGATTCTTTTATCAATGACTTCATATGATCTTCACATAGACATCATGTATTGCATTTGATTGGTGTTTGTGTTGATGCAAACGGAAAAGAATGAGGTGAAGATTTGATGAGGTTCTTAATGATCAAACACACCTGTAAAAAAAAAGTAGATAATGTACTTAAAGAAAACCCATCCACAGTATGTTGGAAATAAAAGTAAAAGCAATACACAAAAAATTCCAATTAGTTAAAAATTAAGATCTGAAAATATTTTTTTAATCCTTTATATCCATTTATAGTTTTCTACTCTTATTATCAGCTAAGTATGTATGCATAAGTATAATTAGCACAGTGCAATATAAGTGAAAAGCTAAAATTTTGATTCATTACCAGGCCTTACAGTATAACATTTATTAAAAAGATAAAAATCATATAATTTCCTGTCAAACAAATATTTTACAACACATACTTCAAAAAAATTAATTCTATGCTTACATAAATAAAAACATATGTCTGACTTTTAGATTTCAATAAAATAAATTTCAAATAAAGTTTCTAAAAATAATTTAACAGTATGGGGTAGTAGTGATTGCAACCTACAGGGGATGTGTTAATGGACCACATTTTATTTTTAAACTTATTTGCCCTTAATAAAACTATGAACCTACCTTTGTTATGCATAACAGAAGGGAAGTCATTGACCTTACTTTACGTAATTTTATTTCAGTAGATTATATTGCTGATTAGAAGGTAGCTGATGCAGTCACTGCTTTAGATCACCAATTAATTACTTTTTCTATTAAAGGTCTCAATGGAGTGAAGGCCATGAGGAGGAACCTCAGAACAGCTGATTGGGGTTCTTTAGAAAAGAGCTGATGAGGAAGATGGGGAACCTCTCTGGGTCACAATAATGTAGATGATGTGGAGAGGACTGTTGAACAAGTGCAACAGCTCATACTCAAATCATATCATGTATCAGGTAATGTTACGTCCTCTAGCTACCCAAGGCGAGTTCCTAGGCGGTCTTCTGTGCTTAGTAAATTTCATAAAAATGTAGGAAGCGTTTTAACAGGGCAAAGAAATCTGGTGAATTGCAGTTCTATTGTAACACTCTCACTGCTTATAACAAGGCTATTAGAGTGGCTAAACGTCGCTCTTGGCAGACTTTCTGCGATGTTAACACAATTTCTGCCATTGCAACCTTAACGTTATCTGGCTTACAAACGGAAAGTATAGCGAGTCTGGGGTAGAGGCTCTTGGCGAATTGCTTGGAGTGCAGTTTCTTGGGTCTTATCCTGTAAAGAATGATACTCTTTACAGTAATTCCTCTACTATTTGTAGTGAGAATGACTGGGGAACTGACTCAGATTTACAGGAGCTCTCCTTCATTCTTGAGAAAATTCTCTCAGATAAAGAGATTGCTCTGGTGGTATTTATTGATATTGAAGGTGCATTTGACAAAATCCCGGTTGAGACCATCACCAATGCACTTAAGACCAGGGGTACCAATTTGATTATCACCAGGTGGATAGCTAATTTGATGTCCTCCAGGTATGTTTGTTCCTATTTACTGGGCATTAACATGAAAGTTAATGCTACCTCAGACTGGGGTTTTGTCCCCCATCCTATGATGTATGGTTATGAACTCATTATTTGTTCGATTAGCGAATCATGGAATTCCCTATGTTGGGTATGCTGATGACTGTGTTATTGCTCTCAGAGTCGAATATGACAAAACAGTATCTGAAATTGCGAATGGTGCACTTCTAGAAGTTGCTAACCGGTGATCAGAATCTGGCGCATCTGTTAACTCTTCTGGTCTTCCTGTTCTGAAATTACCTTGATCATATGTTAGAACTTACTGAGAAAGTCAAGTTTCTCGGAGTTTTCTTTGATCAAGGCTTGGTCTTGAATCAGGGGCAGGTATTTACTGCTCCAATGATGGTACCATACATCACTTCCTTCTTGCTAGTTCTGCCACTGTTTTCCAGGCTGAGCTCTATGCTATCATCTTCTGTTGCAGGATGTACTTAGACAAGAGTTATCTAAATATACTGCTCTGACAGTCAGGCTGCTCTACTATCACTAACAAGGTGCAAATACACCTTTTCTCTTGAGTGGGAGTGCTTCTCAGTCCTCTGTGACCCTTCCACTCATAACAAGGTAATCCTACACTGGGTGCCAGGACATACGGGTATCCCTTGTAATAAGATGGCAGATAAATTTGCACGGGCTGGCTCCAGTGTGATTTTCTGAGACCCTGAACCAGCTTTAGGAATTTCTCCCACATCCTTCAGGGCATCTATTTTCAAGATCCATGCCAAGATTGCCCATGAGAAATGGCTCAACTCACATGGTTTGAGACAAGCTAATGAGTTAAATCATGACTGCTCTGGTGTGCGTCAAAAAGAGCTTCTTAAGCTTAACAGGAACAGCTTGAGAAAGATTATTGGTCTTCTCACTGGATACTGCACCGTCAGGAGACACCTATACATTAAGGGTATTGCATCTGATCCTTTTAGTCGAAGATATCATCTTGAGGAGAAGACTTCACAACATATACTTTGTGATTGTGAGGTCTATTCTGCTCAAAGATTTGAGAATTTAGGGCAACATTGTATTAAGGCCTGGGAATTACAAAATACTCCTGTCAGGTGTTTGCAAAACTTTGTTTCAGCTACTAAGCTTTTCTGCTAGTCATGATCTAGGGTTTGGATACAATAGATCTCTAGTTGATGTGCCTAGCTCCTCGGAGCTGCCCAACCTCTAAGTCTGTCGGTCTAAAAGTAATTTAGATTAACTGTTCGAATGTAGAATGTTTAAAGTAAAACTTTGCAATGAAATTAAAACATCTGGTAATAGTGAGCTTTATTATTAAACTAAGCATTTATTAGTATAAATTATTTTAAACATGGGATATTTTGAAATGGCATTATATTCAAAGAAAACTATTTTAAACTATCAGGATTTAGTTTTTAATCGCCCGATAGCAACAATAGTAATTAATGTGCAACTAGGTCTACCTTAGTACAGCTTTTCCATCAAGAAACTGATGGAATTATTGAATTTCAAAAACTGCACTATATATATGAATAATTTAAGACGACTTGAATTCTGAATATAGTTGTGTCAAACATAAATGAGTGTGACATGGCACTGGATACCCAGCAAAATTAGATGGGTACCCGGTGCCGGTTCTTGCGGCTAAAAACCATGTCCCTGTGCCTAGTACTGGGCTGTAAAATGTTTTGCCAGGTGCGGGTACATACCGGGCTATGAAAATATGGCCGTGCAATTGCTGGCTGCTTGGCACAATAAAAATCATAAAAATAAAGGATAAATTAGACATGTTATTATCATAAGATGCAAACAAAACTATATCATGAAAATCGTTTTTTTTTTTTCCTCAAGACAACATTAAGTGTAATTTTAAAAATAATAATAATTTCTAAGTTTTTATTTCATTAAATAGTTACTTTCATAAAACAAACAAAACTTTACTAACCTTTTTAGCTTTAATTTTAACTGAATTTGGTGCCTCTTCAGCTTTCTCAATAAAATTATTCAGAGGAGAAACCAAAATCTTCATTAGGGATTCAAGTGATACAATATCGTGAAATATTAAATATTCCACAAAAATAAGGGCTCTCTAAAAAAAGTTGTTTTATTGATTATTCTTATAAAATAGACTTAATAATAATTAATAACTATGTAAAAAAAAAACTATCTACCAAAAAATATTTAAATTTGGAAACAAAATGTAGTGTTCATATCAATTAGAAAGCAGGAACAAATTGAATACTTGTATTTATATAACTACTTTTAAAAAGTATTTAAAAATCAAATTTCAAATGCATTAGAAAATGATAAATAGCCAAGTTAGTCATATAGAAGTTTTATTTTTTTAATGTGCTAACTAGAAAGTTATTAATTTTAAATATAAAGTAGAGAATGTCCTGAAATTTAGGCAAGATTTTAATTTTGCATCATTCGTGTCTTAAAATAGACTTTTAAAAAAAGGAAAAGAAAGAAGGAAAGCAGGACAATTCACAAATCCGGTTTATTAAAATTGTAGCTACAAGAAACAAAAACGCTTTTTATTTATTGAGCCATTCCCTGATTGCATAGTTTTCTATTTTAATGATCAGAATTAGCTGTTTAAATCATACAACAAGATGGACTGCTTTAATTTTCTATTGAAGTCAATGAGAGAGCCAATAAAACAGAAGAAGCCATTCATCTGATATGCTATTTTATAGATAACAAACCTCATATTATAGTTTATGAATCAATAAAAAGAACATGATTTTTAAATAAAAACTTGTGTTTAATATCAAAATTACTTCTTGAATGAACTTTAGAACATTTTACAAAACACAAACAAAACTTAAGTAAATACAATAACTCCTAATTGCTTTAAAAAACAAACTTCAGTTTCCTCAATTCAAATCTTTTATAGTTTATTTCTACACAGGAAATAGAAAATGAGGAAGTCCTAAAAATATTTGGCGCAAGATAATTGTAAATAAATTTAAAACAATAGGAAAGACATGGTGAGAGACAAAATATCTGGCCACAAATACAGCAAGATGGGAAGGATTTTCCCTATATTCCAATTTGAGTGAATTTGTTTGTATGTAACAATAAAAAAATCAAAGACAAAAATTACGCTAGGGAACAAACTTTTTGTTGCTTTTTTACAAATACTTAATCCAACTTTATTTAGGTATGGGGATTTTAAATCTATAATTTGTTTTGCTTTTAAAAATTATAGACTTTTTTAGAATGACATTTTCAATCTATTTTCGTAAAATGTTCAAGTTGAAAAAGGTCATGCATAATAAGGAGTCACATAAATTTTGTGACAAACTTCTATGGTGTTAGGGCACATAATAAGGATTAAATTTGCATTGGAACCCATGCCCACAAATGTCGTCATAACTAACTAGGGATGCTTCCCTATTATTACCTGTTGCGAAGCACATAAAGAAATAGTTCATAATAGAGAAAGCGCCCCTAGCGGTATATGACAACATTTACGGGCATGGGTTCATATGCAATTTTAATCCTGATGACGTGTCCCAACTCCGCTAGAAGTTTGTCACAACATTTACGCAACTCCCTATTACACACAGGTTTTTAAACTTGTACATTTTCATAATAAATAAACTAAAAATGTCGTTAAAAAAAACTTAGCATCAGAAGAAAACTGATTGCAGATTTGAAATAAACAATGTGAAAATATCCAAGATCCAATAAAAATTCTCATGCAACAGGAACCAAAAAAACAAACAAACTTGTTTCCAGTCTTATCAATTGAATACAAAATTAATTGATTTTGGATTGGTTTCAAGCTGAAAAAAAATGAGCAAAGGAACTCAATTCCCACAACTACTCAAAACAAAGGTTAATGACTAATCATTTAGTTGTCATAATTCAAACAAATCTTCATTATTCATTTCACTTTAAGCTGTAGTAAATTTTTATAAAAAGCAAGAACTCCTCAATGTTTTATGAAATTTTAAAAAGCAGAAAATGTTAAATAATCATGTTTTTTTTTATTTTTTTAAACAGTGATATAGCCAAATGCAACACATACAAAGGAACTATTGAAATTTTTAAATAAAATACAAAAAGAATGGAACTAGAAAACTACACAAGAATAAACTCTCATAGGAATTTTAAAATAAAGATAATAAAATTTTCACTTAAGAGTTATAATTTAAAACTAAAAAGAAAATTGAAATAGGGCATTTTTATCTTTTCTCATACCGATCTAAAATAGTATCCCTTATAAATAAAATTCAAGATACAGATATAAAAATTCTTGATTGATAAGTTTAAATGTGAAATATAATACTCTAGATCAGTGGTTGACAATGCCTTTTTAAGAGGGTTGTTTTTTCCCCACAAAAATTTTTCCTAGTGGGTCATCACTTCTATGTTAGATTACGTATTATCTTAGAATAACTAAGAAAATATTTACATATTAATATAACAACAAAATCTAAACTGAAATTTTCCCAGTGGGTGACTAGGTAACCCACAAGTCATAGGTTTCTGCCCACTGATCTATATTCAAAATAAAAGAATTCATAGCATTAAAGAAATTTAAAATGGAGGATAATAAAATAGTTTTGATATAGATATGGTTGAAGTTTGAGAAAAAGATTATTAAAATAAGGATATGTTCCTCACTAGCATTCTTATTATAAACTTACAAAATACCATGAACCGGCATTACTTTTCCAATTTTTTAGTAAAAGATAGGACAAAAGACTTCAGCTGCCCAAATGACCGTTGAGAGTTCAGTTAATAGTCGAGAATGTTATTGTAATGTTAGCAAGTGTAAGAAAGAGGCCAGAAGTTTTTACATTTAGTAATAGGTAAATAATCTATAACTTAATCTGTCAACTGACTGTATACAAGCAATTTTGAAAAGGAACAAAACATTCAAATAGATGAAAGACCCTTGACTTTTCAAGCATTTGACTTTATGGTTGTGAAATTTCTTAGAAAACAATTTTTGAAGTATTTCCTAGTAAACATTTGTAATGACACTCATTTGAAAATTTCTTACATGAGAAACTAAGAAAAAGAGGTTTCGTTCCCCTTTCGATAAAAACTTTTATATATTTTTTATTATTCTATCACAATTTTAAAAATAAACAAACAAAAAAAGTCTTATTCTTTGATTAATTTTAAAGTGAAAAAGTTATTATTTTTTAAATCAAATAAAATTTTTATTTAATAACTTACTAACTGAACAAGTTCCTCTTTTTCTTCAAGTTTTGAAAGGAGAAATGCCAATATTTTATCACAGTTCAATGACGAGCAACTTAAAAATAGGAAAAATTAGTAGGTATAAATTAGTGTAATGGATAAAATTATAATCTTCTTTACTTTAAATAATATAAATTTCACAAAACGAAATAAGAAAATCCTAAAGAATTTTTTATAAACTACAAATGCAATTGAAATATTTCATTTCTTCTTTAAATCATGAAGTATAATTCTAATTGCTTTTTTTTCCCAATAAATTTCGTTTTTTTTAGAAATAAATATAAAGTGATAGTTATTTTTGATGGTAGAAACAGCTTTCAATTTTTTGTATATTTTAATCAGAACTGAACAACATATTTGATGTTTGCAACTCGCACATGAATTTAAATATTTCAAATAAATAATTACACATTTAAGTACCATTTTATGATTTTAAAAAAATTACATAAAAAAAACATAGTTAATGAAAATGTTTTCAAAAATTTGAGAAAACATTTTCTTTAAAATTTTTAGATATATTATTTTGAAGCTCAAAAAATCCCTCTGGAGGCATATAATAACACTATTAATATAATAAGATTGATTCATTCATACACAATATCTATTGTTTGTTGCCAAAATTAAATTGCTAGAAGAAATTCATAAGCAACAAATTACTTATATAGAAATTCAAGCAAATTAAATTACAACTGAATAATTAAAAACAATGGTGGCAAGTATGCAAAATGTGAATAGATTTTTGTAACAAAAAGATGTTTGAAGAAGTAATAGTGTTGCGGCAGTTGCATGTTGTATTGAAATGACAATACAGAGAAAAAAATATTAAATATCAGAGAAAAATAATTATTTAAACTTCACAGTATTAAAGAAAAATACATATTGTTTATAACAATACAAACAACACTATCTGGTAAACAACATTGTTTACCAGAAATGGAAATTCTAAATTTTTTAATATGCTGTTCAGGATAAGCAGATGAAAGTTCAACATTCGTTTTTAAATTTTCAGATTGCAAAACAAACAAAAAATGAGTTTTTAAAACTTTAAATTATTATTTTTTTTTTTAAATTTTGAAAGATTTTTATTTTGTCTGGACATTCAATTATTTAAATAATAGCTAAGCTAATGGGCAAGATTATAATGAAAATTATTTTGAAAAATTACTTAAAAACTGTCAATATTTCAAAAAATAAATATTTAATAATATTAATTGAGCGCAAAATTCATTTTAATCAGTGGTCATAAGAAGTTATAAAAGTTTGCTTTGCATGAAAAAGAGCTAATTACATGTTTTCCAATTATGTCCTTTTTCAATTGTCAATTTTTAAAAAAAAACATATTCAAAGATTTCAGTTTTACTGATAAACTATGTCTTAATTAAATATCAAACTTATTCAGTTTTGTATTTTTAACAACAATGGCTACAAAAACAAAAGAATGCCAAAGAAAACGTGAAAAATATAGAAGAAAAAATTGATATTTCATACAAAACATTAGATATTGAAAAAAATAGTCAATTATGTTTTAAAATACCTCATAAAAACTTTAAAAATATTCTTTTACCTTCATGATATTTATTTTTTTATTTATTAATTTACAGATATTAGCCACCACTAAATAAAGAGGAAATAACAATTCAATTACATTCTGAAAAATGTGATTTTCATGTGTATGTAGTGTTTTATTTTAAGAGTGTGCTTTGTATAAAAAAATTTACAAATTTGTTTAACTAACCCAGAATTTGAAAACATTAACAATTATGGATCGAATTGTTAATGCCTTTTCTTTTAAAGAAAAAACTAAAGATTAACGATTTCATGTCCATACACAACATAAACTTATTTGCTAAAACTAAGCATCAGTTCTTGGTTAGCTAAAAATAAATCTTCAATAATATTTAACTTATTTTAATAGTATACACATCCTAAAAAGGATTTTAAGAATAAATTAATAATACTAAGAAGTATTTTCATTATTATTACTAAACATTTACTTTCTAAATAATTTTAAACAAATAAAGCAATCAAAATTAATTAGGAATAAATATCTTACCTTTTACAGAGAGATGTAATAGATGAATAGTCTATTTTATGCAGTGGCTCATTTAGTGTGAAGGAATCAACAACTTTATGCTCATCAACCCAATCTATTACACTATCTTTAACTTCAACTTTACTAAAAAATAAAAAGGAATCAAATTATTTTAAAATTTACAGATTTGAAAAGATGAAATTTAAAGGAACATACCTACCATTTTGTTCACTACCACAGAATGTCTAGTTTCAGAAAATATTTTTTCTGGTGATAGAAAAGGTGATGTATTAATATTTTAATAAATTAGAATAAAAGAAATTTTGTCTACCACTCATATAAAAGGTCAAATAAACAACTGATCGAGCCCTTATAAAAATATAGAAAAATTCTATTTTTGACAAATTCTGCTTTAATTCATAATCACTGGAAGAATGTTTCATAAAATTCTCAAATGTTGGAAGAGATAAAAATATAAAAAATATACTAAAAATTAATTCATTTTAATTTTAATAGCTAATTCCTTACAATGATTATTTTATTTAGGGCCAAAAAAATTTAACCTTAGCGTTACACCAAATTTCAATAAAATTTTTTTATACAGACTTCCCCAATGAGCTGTGACCACTGATTGTGCTTTTTATGTAAAAAGCTATATTTAAGCTTTATATTGTTTCAAAAATACTGGTTGCTAAAAGAAAGTGGACAATCAAAAAAGCAAACATAATTTTATATTTCTAGTGGTTTGTAACAGTTTTGAAATAAGAGATTCCAGACCAGGCACATATTATAACAAATATTTATACTAAAAAGCCACTTAAATGTGAGTAAAACATCTTACTTTTTAAGCAATCATTACAACAACAAAAAAAAGCCACTATTTTCAAATGTGTTAAAAATTAATATTTCTTGTAAAATTAATATAGTGTCTGTTAACTATAAACTAAAAACTTACTGTTTTACAAAACTTGAGCTTTTTATAGCTGAATTTGCAAAGTCAGGATCATTAGAATGTTAAAGAATACAAAAATCACTCTCTAAAAATATATTTTGTTATTTTTCAAAATCAAACTTTTGAGAGATATGTTTCACTAGTTTAAAGTTTTTTCCTGTCTGGTGATGCTTTCATATTTAGAGTTTTTATTTTGAGGTTTATCAAACATACAAGAAATTTTAGCCACCCATAAACTAATTTGTAGGTGTATAGTTACATTTCATCTTGAATTTGAAAGACCAATATTAAGTAAGAATGAAACGAGAAGAGAAAGGATGCAAAGAAATCTTAATCTTCAGAAGTTACAGAAAAATTTATTTAAGCCTATGACTAAATGATTTTTAAAAAATTATATCTGTTATACAGTAAGAACAATAATACAAGAAAACCATTTTTTAGTCAGTCATTTCATTACACAAAAATTAATAAATAAAATAAAAACTCAGTAGGGGAGAGTGGGGTCAATTGTAACATTTTTTACTTAACTATTTTTAACTAACAAAAAATCCAATATATTATTAGTATTAATTGACAGACGAGTAAAGTAGACTATCCTCTACTAGAAAAAAAAATAAATACCTGATTTTAAATATTATTATATTAGTTATTAACAATTTTTGACAGTCGTGCAGTTGTTACAATTGTCCCCACTTACGGGGTCAATTGTAACAGTTCATAAATTCAACTAAAACATAGTTAATTATACATATTATCATAGTTGTGATATATTTTTTTATTGATCAAAATAGTAGTGATATTTTAGGAGTAAAAATAATAATGAGCAGAAACCTAAAGGGTTAAACTTCTAACTTTAAGGGGTTAAAAATTTTAATTTATGCTGTGAAAGGTGACAAATAAAATAATGCACATGCAACATAATATAAATGATATAGGAAACTATTGGTGGTTCTTAAAGAGTTAAGTAATGGTTTGTAAACATAAGATTATTTATTTTCAGCTGTTACAATCGTCCCTTTACTTATTGTTACAATTGTCCCCAAGACGCCATTTCAGCTTCATTTGTTAAAAACAATGCTAGTTAATTAGCAAAACTAATCTTTTTTTTATTGAAATGTTAATTAAAGTGTCCACTTACATATTCGGTTACTAATTTTTATTTGTTTAAACAAAATTACTTTGTTACAATATAATATTCTAATACCAAAAAAAGTACTTGCGTGGCGTGAAAATATCTTTTGTGATGTAACTCTTTCAAAAGTACATAAAAATGGTTGCCATCAGGGGTGTACATGTAGATTTATTAAATACACCTTGTGCGCCACCTAGGAACCAAATCTAGAACCCGACACTCGAAATTTTTGCTCTGTTACAATCGTGTTACAATTGACCCCACTCTCCCCTACAGAAAAGAAAAATTTTCTGAAAATGAAAACAGAAGCAGACCAATTATTGAAAATCATTCAGCAAACTTAATGTGCTAATATTGTTAAATTATATTAGCAATTAAAAAAAAGAGTATGTCGATAAAATTATAAGAATGCCAGTTAATTAAACTAATGCATGCAAAATATGTGATTATGTTAATTCACATATAATTATTTTTTCATGTGCATTTGTTATGCTGAAGTTATAAGCTTCAGAGAGAAAAAAAACTAAATCAGACACTTTCTAAAATTAAAAGTTCTTAGAACAAGAGGGATTGTACTAGACAGTTCTGCATTTTTCATAGGAAAATGTCCTGATTGAACTTGCATTATAAATAAATAAGAAATTGTAAAAGCATTTTAGATTTTTCTACTATTGAATTTCACTTGAATTTAACATTGTTAAAACTAAAAGATCTAAACTAAGTAAATTTTAAATCAGAGCAAATAATCTTGCTTTACTTAATAGCTAAATATTTTGCTTTAGTCTAAAATTTTGTGGGAATAATTTTTTAATTAAAAACCTAAATCCTAAGAGGAAATATTAGAAGAAAAAAAAATTAAAAATTTTCTATTACATTATACATCAAATTTCTTTTTTTAATGATTTTATCCCTTTTAAAGCTAAGCTTAAGAACAACCTTGATGCATCATTGTACTTAGTGCTACACTAGTTAAGGATTCAAAAATTTTGTAAGAATACAAGTTAATTATAGTGAAAACAGCCAAATACGACACAAATTTACTTTTCTAAACGAAATGTATTTGGATTTTAATAGATATTGTTAGTTTTATATTTTCCTTTTTTTCTTTTCTTGCATATTTATTTAACTTTATTTTTCATAATTATTTTAAATGTTCCATTTGTTTTAGTTCATTCTATAGATAACTTAATTGATTTTTAATAAATAAACTTTAAAACTTTTTAAGCACTTTTTTGTATGCATAAAACCATTATTCTGTTTATCAATTGTCAGCTCTAGAGAGAATACATTTAAGTATAATTTCTATTAGCAACGTATTAAATATCAACTGTTATATTTTAATTTTCAGTCTGATTTTGGTTATGTTTTGTGTTGCAGTGGGATAATAAAAATATTTATTATTAAACTAATTAAATTCACATATATATGCATCAGATTTAATTTTGAAGTTCACTTTATAAAGAACATAGTGATGAATCTTACAGCATGTCAACATAAACACAGATTTACATTAAAAAGAAACAAATTAAAAAAATTATTTAAACATAATTGAATTAAAAAATTAATAATATATATATTGAAATTGAATAAATAATGCACAAGTTTTGAAAAATATTACCTTATATCAATGCAATCAAAGGAAACTGAACTGCACTTGCTAATATCTTCTCTAGCTAATTCCATGACATCTTCTTCTTCCTCATCATCGGAATCATCCCATCCTCCACCAGGTTTTCCAGGTTTATATACTGAATAGATAAAAAAAATAATAAATTAAGTTTAAGTTTGTAAAGCTGTTTTGATTCAAAATGCATAAAAGCAAAATTTTCTGATTCATTCCACAACAAAGCAGATTGCTTTGCTCTTAACAACTAAGATAGAAACACTGTGTATAATTTTAATACCAGTCAGGGGAATGAGTTGACCTTGAGCTGGTAAACACTTTCAAACTTCTAAAACACATTTTATTTCCTTTTAAAAGAGGTGTTGAACAGCTGATCCATTTTTGGGATTATGGCTATCAATATTCAGTTCCAAAGTCTTTTAATTTTAAACCCATCCCAGAAAGCAAAGAAACTCCTAGATCAAGCATTGTGACAAACTAACATTCATGGAAGACTTGATGGAACTAATCCGCATTTACATTACATGAAGCGGAAAATCACAAAAACCTTCCTGACAACAATAGTATTCTAACCCTAGATCTAACTAAGATTGAAGATATTTTGAAAGAAGATTTTTTTTGAGGATTTCTTGACTCCATCAATTTAATAAAACTTATAATACCAGAAATGAAATAAAAATTCATGATCCACTTGGCCAACAACCAGCTATTGTGGCAATACAACACATTGGAATATAAGCAATGGAAACTTTTTCTATAACTCTTACAATCATATGCTTGTTTGCGTAAATGTGACTTCCGTTCCCCGATTATACCAACCATAATGCTTACGTAGAATATTACTATGATAGCAACACATTAAAGAAAACAAGCATTGTAAGAGTATTAGAAACATTTTCATTACCTATAAAGTATTTCCACAACAGCCAGCTGTTGGCCAAAAACGTAATAAAGTTTCGGCTCTACAATTTTAAGAATAATTGTTCCATAAAACTACTTCTTGCATCAGACCCCTTTACTTCTAAGATAAACTGAAACCCATTCATATGAAAGTTGATGAGCTTCATGTCACCATCAAAGATAAAAACTGATCCTTTAGAGTAGCCATTCCTAAAAGGTAAGGTTCCGCGAAAGGATTACACGGGTTCTGAGAATCAGGAATTTTTTCAAAACCTATAATTAAATGCATTTCCAATTAATAATCCATTATTTATTTAATATTTCCATTATTTTCATGATATTGTTTAAATAAAATGCTTCTGAAGAAATTCTAAAAGAATGTTTTTTTCTAATAACAATATAATAAATAAATTATAAAAAAGATAATCATTTATGAAAAATTCCATTAGTATTTCAAATCGAATGAAAATACCCAACTTCAACAAAGAAGAATTATGTTTCTCTGATAACCATTCTCATCCCTTATTTTCTTCCTTTTTCATTTTTATGTTGATGTAAACCATATTTCAGCTCATGCATTTTCAGTTCATGCATGAATTAAAATCAAATTAAAAACTCAATTAGATGCCGCTCCAGACCTGTGAATTCTGACATCTGTGAATACTGACATAAAAACAAATTTTTAAATTAACATTGATAAAATGATATAATAAAAAAATTGCATTTTTTACTTATTCACTTTATTTCCAAAATAATTCATAAAATTTAGATCAGGGTTCGTTCATTAGATCATTTAGGGTTCCAGGGTCAAAAGAAATTTGGAACTGCTGCTTTAGAGTGACAACTCAGAGCCTTAAAGACCATGCCACCATTCATAATTACTTATAGAAATATTAACCAAAGAGCAATGAATTAAATAAATATAGCATTACAGAACTAAAAACTATAAAAAAATTGATTTGAAAGACAATCAACTATCAAAAGAAAATGCTTAAATTAATCCAAAAATAATAAACTAATTTAAATTTTGTAAACCTATTATGTCAGCTTTAAAAATATTAACTTAATCATTTCAAATAATTTATAGTATTCAAATTATTTTGTCAAATATTTTTTCATTCAAAAAATTTAGATACCAATTTTGATTTCAACTAAGATTTCTATCTCTTTCAAACTTTTTCATTTATTTTGACATCATTATATGCCTTTCCAATGGATGAAAAGGTTTTGTGAATAAGAAAAGCAAGGAGAAAAGAAAATTCCCAAAGAGAGGAACTGATTTATAACTGTGCACTATCCTTATTTCTGTTCTGGAAAGTGTTTGAAAAAATTTTCATAATTTTTGGGCACAATTAACATATTTTAGAAATATAAAAATATCTTAATATACATACATAATTTTTAGCAATTTGCAATGCATCATTAAAGCATATTTATTATTATTTTTATCTACACCAGTTTATTAATATTTACCACAGTATCAAAATCTTCACTGTAATTATTCTAACACATTATTTTGCTATTCATACAATTAAAATATTTTAATGCTAATAAAAGTATATCATTTACAATATCACTGTAGTCAATATTTTACACTTTATTTTTCAAGATTAGGTAGAAGTACAAATTGATTTAATTTAAATTTAATCATGTTTGTTTATCCAACAGAGGTAAAATACTTTTTTGAGGGTTTAATTTAAGAGTTTCACACATGGCTCAACTGTTTAATATTAGTGAGCAGAAATTACCATTAAGTAGTATACTTTCCAAAGAATTTCTGCTTTCATCAAAAGTTTATATTTGTAAATTTTTATATCTCTAGGACAATTGAAAGCCTTAATGATATGCATTATTGTTTTAAAGATACAATTTCATAACTTTCAATAAGAATTCATGAACGTATTCATAAATTCTCATCATGAATGTAATTCTAAATACAGTTCTAGAACTAAACTGTATCTAGAACTAAATTTGATAAAAATTTCAGATCCAAAAATAATAAACCAATTAACAAATTTTTAGAAAAATAAATAAATAAACAAATAAAATAAAATTAATTTTCATATTGGAAAAAAATATACAAATTTAAAAATCTTCTAAAACATATTTTTCAATAATTATTATGCTTTCAATAATGAAATGTATCTTAATAAAATATTAAACTATCTTTATTTTATTCATTAAAGAAATTTGTATCAATTAATACCTAGTAACAAATAAATATTTTAAATCAGTAACAATATTAATACTAATTTAAAATAAATTTTTAATACTTCTTGAATAAATGAATTTAATAAAACGTATAACACTTAAAATTAAATAAAAATTCTTAATTTATTAAAAATCTATTGTGTTTAGAACATTAATTTATTTTATTAACTATTTTACAAAGATTTTACATTATATTTATCACTTGTTAACTAATTTTAAATTATAATTTTTAATATTCTTAACAGATAAATTCATATTTAAAAAATAAATTATGAATGATTTAGTCTTACAGGGCTGATTGTGCTCCGGAAAAAATCTGGATTTCCAGAATTTTCTCTTACAGTGATCCGTAAGTTTCTGGAGATCGAAGGTCCAGACGTTTCAAAAAATGATTGATCACAGAAGTTTCCGGAAATCAAGTTTTCAAAGGTGGAACTTAAAAACACAGTTTATTTTATTTGTTTGTAAGGGAGTGCCAGAGAGATACTTTATAAGCCTATATTCATGATTAATATTAATTTTTTTATCAGTAAATAGTTGCTATAATCATAAACTCAAGAAAGAAAGACATATTTGTAAATTTTATTAACTTCTCTAAGTCATCATAGATATGTGTAAAATTTTAAACATATTCTAAGTAAACTAAAAAATATTGAGAAAAAGGAAAAAAACTTTGCTTAAATTATTTTTTTTCTAATTTTTCAATTTAAACTGCTTTTTTTTTTTTAAACTCAAGAAATTTTCCGGAATTTTGACTTGGGCTCACAATCACCCCTGGCCTTAAATATAAGAAAATTTAAAACATTTGAGAATAATGAGAAAGGAAAATAATGATATGAGACATTATCAACACTTGGAAGAAAGGAAACCTTTACAAGAAAAGTCAATGCATAGTTACCTCTTGCTTTTCGTTTAGATCGAGGAACAGGTGCAAGCTTTTGCGTTACATTTTGCGTGGATGCAGGTGCAAGCATGTCGATTTCAGCAGAGTCTTTATTAATTATAAGAGGCTTATATTGTGGTAAACTATCACCTAGATGTGATGCTTGAGTTTCTGCCTGTTCTTTGTCATTTGAAGGCAACAGTTTGTCTACAAAACTGGTAACTCCATCAGTTATTTTTTCTGATATTGATTCTGAAAGAAAGAAAAAAAAATCATGGATGAAGGATTTTAATAAATATATTTTTAATATTAGGTTTTAAAAATTAGTTTTATTTCAGCCACATTAACAAAAAGTATATTGATTGAAATTTTTTAAAACACTATACAGAAGAAAATATAGGTATGAGTTTTGGGGAGAAAGAGTTTTTCTCCTCATCAGGCTTTAGGAATAAAATTAAGGAAAAATGAACAGTAAGAGAATAAATATGGAGAAAAGTCAGCAGAAACGATGCGCATGAGTAACAGAGCACATAGAAATTATAGTAACAGTTTTTTTATTTGTGATATACTCTGAGGGAAAAAACCATTAACATATTTCTTTTATGTCTAAAAGAAATGCAATTTAAAAAGAATTTATTTTCAGAGTTTCTCTTTAGTAGCATTATTATTATTTACCAATACAGAATGTTAGTGATTTGACAGGTCATTCCTACAATTAAGAAAAAATATAAGAACATCCAAAACCATGAACAATGTTTACTTTATTAAAACTCAAGTTTTTATCAAAAACAAAAAATGATAATGTTTCAAAAATATTTTTCTTTCATGACACGCTACATTCTCACTTTACTAATTCACTTGAATCATAGGTCATTGAAATTAAGCTTATTAACTTATTATAAATTTTAGTATGAAATGTTATACTATATTTTTTTCAAAGTTAGTTTTAGGCACAAAAAAACAATGCAGGTTTTCTCTTTAATTACTACGTCAAAAACAAGGGTCTAAATCAGAAATTTTCAAATTTTGCAAAATATGCAAGATATACAAGTATAAATATTCAGTTAGCTAATTTATTTTGAGTCATTGACCTAAAAACCAGTAGTGACTATATCGGACCTACAACTAAGTTACTAAATATTTATTACAAACCAAAATCAAAGTTGAATTGATAAGTAGAAGCCAGCATGCTTCATGCAATTGAAAATGTTGACTTGCATATTATCTTCAGTTCAAAAAAGATAGAAATTTATTAAAACGACCAAATTGATGTTGTCTCTGGTTTCTAAATTTTTTGCAATGTGCCAAAATGTGTTTTACAGTAAGCGGGTCCTTACAACTGGAACAATATGGTGTGGGTTTCTTTAGAAAAGGTGTTTGAGTTTTACAAGTGTGACCAACATGCAAGCATTTCAAAATTACTTCAAGATTATGTTAAATTGCTTATAAAACTGTATATGTTCAATATCATGTAATTTGTTATTAGTTAAATATTCAGAGTTATTCTATACTTAGTTTTTTAGAAGTCTATGTTTTCGACAAAATTAAGATGACAAAACAGCTTTTCTGTGAATTAAAGTCAACAAATTCATGTCTTTTATGATCAAATCGTTAAATTCCCTTAACAAACAAATACACTCTATAACAAAAAAATTAACGCACCAAGAAGGAGTTGTCCGATTGAAACGAAAATTGGTGGATAGGAAGACAATGTGCAGAATAGTAAATAATTAAAATTTCAGAACAATTGAATAATTTATTGCAGAGATACAGTAACAAGTTCAATAAGGTGTTGACCCGCCTCTAGCCTGGATACAAGCTGCCACACGGCGTGGCATAGACCGATAAAGCTCCCGGATGGTCTCTTGCGGTATTTCCTGCCAAATTCGATCCAATTGTCGAACGAGGTCATCAACATTCCGTGCCAGATGCAATCGCCTTCCCATCATATCCCAGACATGCTCGATGGGAGAGAGATCTGGTGATCTGGCAGACCAAGGAAGAGTTTGTCAAGCTTGCAAACAGTTCATAGCAACACGTGCTGTATGTAGTCTGGCATTGTCCTGCTGAAAAACTAGCCCAGGGAGCTGCAAAAGAAACGGTAGCAAAACAGGTCTTAGGATGTTGTCGACGTACCGCTGTACAGTAAGTGTACCTCTAATGACGACCAAAGGGATCTGGCTGTCAAAGGAAACGGCTCCCCAGACCATAATGCTTTGTTGAAGGCCGATGTGGCATGCAATATTGAAGACAGGATCAACCCTCTGCCCTGTACGTCTCCAAACACGTCTTCGATTATCGTCAGGACACAGTTGGAAGTGGGATTCGTCGCTAAAGACTATATGTCCTCAGTTGGCAACATTCCATCCTGATCGAGCGTCGATTTTGCGCGTCTTAGCGCCTTCTTGGGGCGTCGATTTTTTTGTTATAGAGTGTATTTTAATCCAATGAGGAATATTATCACATAAGTTGCTTGCTTTATATACATTAAAAAAAATAATTAATCAAGGAAAAATTTCACTGGGGAACAGAGTCTGATAATTTCACGCATCCTCCTTAACTGACACTTGCATCAAAGTTATGGAAGTCATATGGAACAAATAAAAATTTCGATATAAAATCAGAAAAGACTGGAATTAATAATGCAATAAGTAATTTATTATTATAAACTAAATTTTATACTCTTTCATCTTAGCCAATCAAAATTAGTGTAGCTGTGAAATAATATTTCAGAAAAATGTTTCAATAGGTTAGCAAATAATTCAGAAAACTTACTTTGGCTTTTAACACTAAAGCCAAATCCAGACAATCCTTTGGTATTAGCATTTGATCCATAGCCAGTCAGTTCTAGAACAGCTAAAAATATACATAATAAATTGATAAACTGAAAGAACAGTTTATCTAACAATTTATGAAATAGTAAACAACATAATTAATTATGTAGAAAACTTACGTGGAGGTGATGCATCAGAAACTTCTCTGTTTTCTGAGAAGATAAAATCTAACAACTCCTAATAATAATAATATATATACATGAAGTCAAAGAGTCTTACTAAAAGCTCAACAGTTGTTGCCAACTTATACTAAAAAGCTAACAAATTAAAAGAAAAAAACATTTAAGCTTTCCCTTTGTTTAATTTCATAAAAGTTTAGATTTTTCCCCAAACTTCATGTTTTGGTTGCAAACATACATAAAAGTACATAAGCTATATAAGATAGAATCTTAGTGAGATGTATATTTTGTAAGACCTCTTGCAAAAAATTCTCATGATCTATTGCTAAGTTTATAAATACAATTCATTTTTTAAAAAATTGAAATAGATATATTAAATTAAGATAAAGGGAGAAAATAAATATTAAAAATATATGCATGATAAATTAATTAAAGCAGTTTAACATAATAATACGCAGAACTAATTAACTCAAAATTTAAAATATATGATAAGACCTATATTTAAAGAGGAACTCTTAAAACATAGGTCCTATCCTAAAATGCTTGGAAAAAGAAATATGCTTGTTAAATCTGATCACCCCCCAAAATCAGAATTCATGGTCAGTATGAAAAAATGCTTATGAATTCAGATCATATCTGAATTCAAGGTATAAATAACAAAATTCAAGAATTTTAAAAAATACTAGTTAAACCTGATTGCACCCTTAATCAAAGTTCAAGGTTTGTGTACAAAAATAAATCCTGTTAAATGCGATCTCTCCCTAAATCAGAATTCAAGGCTTGTACAAAAAATTTAAGCATACAAAAGCAACTAATGTGAATTGTTTCTATGTAATCTTTATTGAGAAGCAAAAATATAAGTAGCTAATGTTGATCGCTTAATTCTACAGAATTTTGTTTAATGTAATTTTCATCGTAAAACACTTAATGCATTAAATGTTTCATCACCTGCGAGCTCTACTATAATATTAATTTTAAAATATACATTGCATATAAAAAACCTACCTTTGCAAGTTTCCGAATATTCTCATAGAATGCTTTGCCATGTAGATCATCAGGAGGACCATGAAAACCTGAAGAAATATTGATAATAAACTGCTTATGTAATGCTCTTTTAAATGTTATTAAAATCTCAATATGTTATTATAATATAAGTTAATCAGAATCTTAACATTCCGAATAAACTTTATAAACTAGACTTTTACATGCCTTAGATACGATATTAATCTGCTAGTTGAAAAATTATTTAAATTTTTAGGTGGTATTCAAATATATTGTTGTAGAGTTACAACTTAATGTGCCTATACTTCTAATATTTTTAGTTAACTACTTTTCTTTTTATGTAAACTTTCAATAACTTTTATACTAAAACATTAAATATACAATGCTTGATTATGAAAAACAACTCTTTCGGTTACCAGTAACAACTTTTCAACTTTCCACTTGTCATGAAAAAGAAGAAAAAAAAGAATAGATATTTTTTGTTTACTAAAAAATGGTACAAATATTTTTAGTTATCTTTTATCACTAAATAGTGCAATATTTTTATTTTTAATATATTTTTTTAACTATTGTTCGTTTCACTAAAATTTCAAAATTCCTTATCGTTATTTAAAGAAGACATTCAGAATGCTAAGTTTGATTCTAAAAAACAACTCTTTCAATTTTCCTTAATAATTTTCCAACTTTTTACTAGCTTGAGATAGAAAAAAAAAACTTAATGTGAAAGCAAAAATTAAATTAAAAAATAAAATAGAGAACTTGCAAATGCATTTCCAAGAAAAAAGAAAAATGGGTATGTATTGGGTCTTGTATTTAAAATAAAATTTGAAGTGGGTATTGCATCCTCATGGTGGAATCATCTCGGAGTTTCCTGTGTGCATTCATTCATTTTGTTAATTTTCATTTTAGGGTTGCTAATTTTCATTTAGGGGGTTGTTCATTTTTTGGTTAAAGCCAGTGGTATTTCCATTTTTCTTGATTTAATTTTTGATTAGACTAAACAGTTCTCTGAACGTATAATGGTTATTAACGAAAATGGAGCTGTTCCTAAACAGATTAAAGCTTTAAGTTTAGAACAGCAAATAAAATTTTGAAGGTAGTAGATAGAAGAATTAGATCAAAACCTTAAAAATTGCTTAAAATATTCCTCCTGGAAAGCACTTTGTTTACAACAATTAAAAGTCATTATGTAATTCTGAAGACAGGAGGTGTTCCAATTTCACGCCATCCTTCTCTTGAAAGAAAATTTCAAAATATAGGAAGATCACTTAATAACTTTCTAAAAATTATGTATAATATTAAAAGATGTCATTTAAAAAAAGAAAAAATAAGTCCATTTTAACCTAAAAAAATCCATTTTAATTAATATTATACATTAACCTTGTTAATGCATTATATTAATAGTTGCACTTTACTGACTTTAAAAAAAATATTATAAAGTCAATTATTCCATCCATTTTCTAATTCCTTTCAATGTATAGCACGCTTTTCTCAAAATAAGTCCATTATTTATGAATTATATTTGAACATTTGCTCTAGTTTTTTGTCTTAACGATATAGCGACCTCTCGTTATGAAGTCCATCTTCACAGGGTCATTATACTAATCACTTTCCATATTTAAATTTTACAGAAAATAAACTAAATCAAAATAGCAAAATAGATTATCGAATAGGTATACTGTAAATGGCAAAATTATTAATTTTTTTTCCAGTTCTGGGATTATCCCAAGTTGTCTCATTATTTAGACATTGCAACTATTTATTATCCCCAGAAAACATGGGAAGAGCAGAAATTGTTACTATGATTTATTATTTCCTTCCTACCCAGCAAAAAAAAAAAAAAAAAAATTGTTTTGTTTGGCAATTTACGAAGTTTTGTTTGAGAACTTTACATTGGATTACAAATTTGATCATATTTTTTGACTAGTTGTAATGCATGACAGCTCAGTTGAAAAGAATGATGTTAAAAAGAATAATGAAAGTGCCAATTTCATTTAAAAGTGATGCAGATAGCTGATTTTGAAGAAATAGAATTTCGATATTGTGAAAGCAATTCTACGAAAAAAAAGCTAATGAAATCAACAGTTTAAGTAATTTTGATGATCAACACCCCCTTCACTAAAATAACATAGAATAGCAAACTGATGATAAGACAAAATATTTTTACACTAATAAAAAATTAAAAATTCAGTTTAACCCTTTCTGGCATGGTAAATTTTAGATTTTAGTCAAATATCACATCAGCAACTGAAACCACACAATGCATTCTAAATAAAGAAATATACATCAGCTCTATGTTGCTCACAGAATATTTGTTATTAAAAAAATGGAACATTAAGAAGCAAGTAATTTTACAGTTTTAGTAGTTTGTAATGTTTTTCAAATAAATCATCCTTGAGTGGACACATGGCATCAAAAAAAGTTTAAAGCCTACATATTATGCTTCTTTTTAGCTCCTTATCTTTAACAATATAGTAAAAAAAAATATGATTTATAACAATTTCAAAAAATGGGTAAGAAAAGGGATTCAAATGTGTGGGGAGAAAATTCATCACATTATTTATATAAAAATATAGAAATCATTGAGAAGAAAGACAAATAAAGTGTTGAAAAATAAAATTTTTACTACCCATGGCCTCTTTTAAAGCAACTTCTTGGTATTTAACTTCTTCCACTATTTCTGTGTGACCATTTTTCACTAGATAGAGCAGCAGTTTTAAGATCTGAAGAATGATATGTAGTTGAAAATGTATTTAACACATACAGTAAAATAAACTATAACTAACAATTAAATCTCCATGCTAAACTCAAATTAGGGAAAACAAAATTCAAAGACTTAAAATTCCATACTCAAATGTGATTAAAGTGAAACTTTGCGATAACAATTGAAAACCTATAAAAAAAATTCAGCGATACTGACTTCTCATTGCAGTCTACTATCCGTTTCCTTAAGTCCAATTAATATTTTGCGCATCTGTAAATTTAATGTTCAAACTTAATACAGTAGAACTTCAATTTAAAGATGCACTTCCGACTGGAGATGTCAGAAAGAATAAGATGTTGCTATATCAGGGACATAAAAATTCTCTTAACTAAACTAAAATTTAAATGCGTAAAAATTATATTTTGTTAAATATCTGAATGCAATCTGAAACTTAAATTTAATTTATTTAGTAAAGAAGAAGAAAAACTTGCATTATTGTAATGAAAAAAAATACAACCTTTTTTTATTCCCCCCCCCCACTCCCCTTTTCGTCTTGAAATACAAAATGAATTTTCTAACAATTCCAAGACATATATTTTTTTTCTTTCATATCTGTGAAAGAAATAATTCAGTCTCAGCCACACATGGGTGCCACTCTAAAAAGACTTTGAGACTGAACTTATTTTTTTAACCAATCAACAAGGTCTAGCATAGTTTACCAGAATTTTCAGAAATTCATAGCTCACTGCCTTCAAAATGTACCTTGCCAAAATAATGGCTCATCAATGATTTAATTATTTTCTCTAAAAAAAAATTTATTCATTAATTTTTTTACAGCATACAAAATAAAAATAACAACTAAGTTTGAACATCTTTTTACACAAATCATTGAATAATAAACTATTAATTTTCTCATAAAGCTATTCATATCTCCTTATTTTTCATTTCATTATTATCTTTTGTCCTATCTTATTTACTTCTCTTTTTTTTTCTTCGTTCAAATAATAATCTTAAATTAGCTTTCATCAGCATTTCAAAATGTTGGGGGGAAAATGAAAACTTAAGCAAATTTAGATACAACAATAGTACAAATTTTGTTTAAACAAGCATTATCAGAAATTCAATTAAACCCATTCTTTCACTGCGTTGCGACATCATTACTTGATCGTTTCACAATAATTACGAAAAATAAAAAAGTTTAATATTTTACTTTTATTTTTAACAAAAAAATATTACATTTTTAAAGAAAAATGAAAATTTAATTTTAAAAAACAAATGGGAAAGATATATTAATTGATTAAATTTAGCCTACTCTTAGCTTTTTTTTTTTTTTTTTTTTTTTTTTTTTTTTTTTTTTTTTTTTTTTTTTTTNTTTTTTTTTTTCCAAGACTGATTTCAGTCCCTACAACTGAAAAGTGTCCCCATGCACATAACAGCTGTTTCATTAAATGATGGGGGTGGATCTAAAGGTTCAATCTTCTTCATCACTACCAGATTTCATACATAAATTGATAAAGGTAGGAAATGCTGAAAAGACATTAAAAGCAGAAAATTGTTAACCACGGGTGTTGTTAAATCAAAGTTCTAGTGTAGTTCATTTCTGTATAGGGCCCAAAATCAGGGTTAATTTGATTAAATTCCATAAAAAAAATTTAAAAAAAATAAAATTGCAACCTACTTTGATGGCCACTAAAGGCGTTCCAGGCTGTAGTCTTGAGACTAAAAAGTTAACAAGTGGTTTGCAGTTGTTTCCATAATTAATATAAGTAACAGCTGAAATTGGAAAATAATATTATTCTACAATAAAATTTAAAATAAAGTCTTTTAGTCATTAATTTTACTATGGATTATAATTCAACCAACAGATGAATATTTACAATAAAGATATTATAATAGTTTTTATTCTAATAGATAGATTATTTTATTTTAATAGATATATAATAGTTCGCTCCAGGAGAAATGTGACAATGAGATTTTTATTTGTTTTCAACGGGATTGTTTTGCAAATTGATTTATTTTCAATGTTTTTCAATTGGAGAGCGGAGTGTTACAAATGTTCTATTTGACATTTCTGTAAATATGAATAAATTTTTTAAAAAAAATTGCCTTACAATTATTTTTTACCTGTAAGCTTTCAACCACATAAATCTGTAAAACAATTTTCTATGCATTAATTTATACTGACTACTTCATAGCCTTTTTACTTTTGACACTTTAATTAGCTATCTGAATTTTAAAAAAATATAACATATTTTAAATAAAATGTCATATTCTTAGCATCATGCATTATTTTCTGCAGAAAATTCCTTAATATTACATTAAATGTATCAAAAATACAATTTATATTTTAACTTTCATCATTCAACATTCCTTTTTAATATGGCAGCAATTTTCATTAAAATTTGAAGGCTTAAACTATCCTAAATCCTATAAAATTTTTGCTTATGCAGCATGGTGAGTATGGTCATTTTTCTTTTTAAAAATTGCAATTTTCTTTTAATAATACATTTAACAACACCTTGCAATGTGATTTCGCAATTTCTGTTAAAATTAAAGAGAGTTACGCTCTCATTTATTACCTACAAAGTTTCCCTTGCAAAGTTTATTATTGTACCGTAAGTAGTATTTTTGCTTGGCACTTAATTACTGAATTTGACAATTCCTACATAATATATAGTGAATTTAAAAAAAAAAAAGAAAATGGTGATTTCTAAATAGTCTTTCTAACAAAATCATATAAACAGAGATTGTAACAAAATGATGCAGAGAGATATTAAAATAAATATGCATAACTTATTATGTTAAAGATATTTGTATCAAATTATAAACAAGATCATAATAATGGGTCTTGACTATCTCTTGTACATCAAAACTTCATCAAAAACTACTTGAAATTATACATTTTAATTAGAAATATTTTATAAATAACAAATAAAATGAGTTCAACTTCAAAATTGAAAAAAGAAATAAATTGAATATACATAAAAAATAATTTTTCATATTGTAGAGAAAGCAGTCAGGACGAGTTACATAGCTTTGACATAAATGCTTTACACTTAATGCTTGCTCTTATTATAATTTTTTTGTCATTATTTTTAATCGAATCATTAAAAATATAACCCAATATCTGACTGTGTCTCCAAAACATTTCTACACAAAATAGTCTCCTATCTTTTTAAATTATGTATATTGCCTATATAGGTTAATAAATTGAATAGGTACAAGACTGAAAAACATCCAAATAAATTACTGCTTTGTTTGAATATATTGTACAATATTACGAAATTTTATTTAATTATCTTGCTCCACACACAGCTTCTAAATTAAGCTTTCTTTCATTTATTTATAGATAATAAAAAAAATGTCAACAAATGAAGTAAAATGTATTTATACTAAGACCGATAGAAATGATTGTTAAATTTTATAACATTAACAAGCTTTAAAAAAGTATTAGAAATTGACATATACCATTAATTTCACCATACAGATAACCAGGAACTGGTGCTGCAGAATCAGAAATGGCAAGTCCAACTTCTGGATACTGAAATTCGAAATAATACGAATTAAAGTCAATAAATTTCTCATTCAAAACAGGAAAATTTATAAAAAAAGTAAATGATAGAGAACTTGTTTACTCAAATTAGAGTTACACCTATGCATACAAAAATTTTAATATAAATTAAATTATATATTCACTTAAAATGAAATAAATTTTTTTTCCCTCAATGCAAATGCCTCATTTTAAAATTGTAAAGCTAACAATTTTCACAAATTAAGCACCAAATAAGTTGATAACTATTCAAACCTGTAAATTAGTACGGTATTGCTTACTTGTACTAACAACTCTACTTCATTATACAGAGTTTTTAATGCAGACATGGCAGTTTTGAGAAATATAATCGTTTAATCTCATTAATTATTTATGAAAAGGCAAACACTATCGATTTTATCAAACAATTTCCACTTCTATCGACTAGTTCTTTATTTCAGCTGTTTATTTACAAATTCTAGATTGATTGAGTGATTAATTTTGAGAATTAGTTTTTAGCGATCTATTTCTGCTACACTCAACTATAAATCAGAAATCTCACGGCAAACGATGCCGAATGCTTGATCACCAATCAAATTCTCCCTCGACGGCGTAAAGAAATATGACAAATGCATGTAATGAAATTGGCCCAAAAATTAGTGCATTTGTTATTGTTATTGTTGTTAATTTACGTCGCATAATGGGCTATTGGCGACGGTCTGGGAAACATCCCGGAGGATGATCCGAAGACATGCCACCACAATTTTGATCCTCTGCGGAGGGGGTGGCACCCCTGCTTCGGTAGCCCGATGACCTGCGCGCGAAGTCGAGCACTTAACGGTAGTATAGTTTAACGAGGACCAATACCGCACACCCTTGGTCCCTACTCAGACTGATCCAAGTTGTCACCCACCCACACACTGACCGTAGCCAGTGATGCTTGACTTCGGTGATCTGATGGGAACCGTGTCTTAACGATCAGTCCACTGCGGGACTAGCGCATTTGAGAGTTTCCATGAAGCGTATGTAGTATCCTCACTGTCTACGTAAAAGAGAATGAGAATCCAATTGGTAAAATATATTTATTGTGGAACATTCTCACTTAATACGATTTGAATAACGAAAAAAAATCACTTGGAGATGCCGTCGTGCACTTGGTTAGCAAATTTATTCAGTCTCCTTGCTTTGAGAACTGGGTTCGAATTCCTGTGATGGAAAATTTCTCCCACTCCTAGATCCAGGAGTTCCCCTGTCTTCTGAACTGGGTTAAAAATCACAAGGCTACTGAGTTGAACATTAGTAGTCATAAACCCAAATAAGAGTCAGCAGTTCAACGACGGTCATAGATAAAGTGGTTGATTGGGTCGACTATTCAATGAGGGTTATAAAATATTATAAAATAAAGTGGTTAAATATACTTTCACGCAAAAATGCTCTTATTATGAAAAACAAATAAATATATTTTTTTCAACAAGTTTGATGGAAGGGATGTTGTGGGGTGAGCGTCAGTGCAGTTGATTTCTCATGCTTAATCCTTTCAACAGTATAGAGTTTTACTCATTTTCTGTTTATTGATGTCTTACAAATTGCTTCAGATTTTTCAAAGGTTTCATACAATTGAAAATAAATCTTTTACTGAAAGTTTTAGTCGACGCCATGGGACAAAAGACACATCTGTAATCAAATGAAGAATTTAGATAAAAATAAATAATTTAACTTAAATAAATAATTTAATAAACTGTTTATATCATGAAATATTTAGATTTTGACATGCATTTTTTTTTGTTTCTGTCCCGAGATCAATTAAAAAAGGCTGATAACCAATTTAAAAATTTATAATTTATTTAATGACAGAAAAAAAGAAATTGTTGCAGTTTTTGCTCATACGTTGTAATCTTGCAGTTAAGCGCATGCTTGGGAAATGGCTAATGGAGTAATGACCTGGGTTTTTGAAATTTAGTCAAAAATAGGATTAATTCCTGAATTTATCCAATTTGATTAAATGTTAAGTTTAGAAAATTTGATAAATTCTTATTAGCAAATTTTTATGCCATTGCAATTTAATTCATATATTATTATTATTGTATGTGTTTTATATTGCTCTGATTTTTATATTGATTATTTCTGCCGAAGTTATAATAATGCAGTTTTGTAATCCTCAGTTTTGGAAAAGTAGTTAAATAGTAGACATTTGTCTGTTTTTAAATTTTTGATAAATGCCTTTGATTTTGTATCGTTAAGTAATAAAAATCAGCCAAATCAGTAAATAACATCAATCGTTTAAGTAATAACATCAGTTTAAACAGCAATAAGATTAAATTTTAAAAAATCTAAATGCTGACAAATTTGTAGTTTTTAAATTACTGATTCAAAACTATAAATCACATTTTTTAATGCTTTAAGGTACTTCGGCTCTTTTACATTTTTTATCTCTGAGGCTGATTCGGAAATAAGATACATACGTTACATCCCGTTTTACAGGAAAGACACATTCACAAACCAGTAGATCGTAGTTTAAACTTAAACCGAAGCACGATCAACCTCATAACCATTACCCCCAGAGGTGGATTTGTTATGGGAACTTGGAGGACTTAGTAAAACCTACAAATTTAGTGTGCATCCGTCACCATTCTGAGCATGGGAAGTCTTCGGCCGATGGTGATCGAATTCACGACTTCTCGGACCAACGCCCCACCAGTCTCGGTTCTACTTATCGGTTTAAAGCTGAGAGGAAAATTTCATATAAATTCATATTTCTCCTGATCCTAAAAATACGATTCTTTTACTGACCACCTCTTTTGAAAGATATTGTACTACCGAATTATACGATACTGTCAAAAATTTGCTAAGTGCAAAAAAAAAAAAAAAAAAAAAAAAAAAAAAAAAAAAAAAAAAAAAAAAAANAAAAAAAAAAAAAAAACCATCAGCAAAATGAAAATCGAAAATTTAATCTAAAATCCAGGATGGTGAGGGTAGAGGGTTCTTAATCTATAGGAGAGAACAATCCTGTAACAAGAAAAAAATCTGCAATATAGTCCTACTTATTTAGCTAGGAGAACAGTAAAAACTCCTTAGTATTAATTTCAACTTTTTCATGTTTCCCCATATCCCTAGAACTATTCAATTTTCAACTATTTTTTCACTCACAAAACTTGAATATCCAAAGAGTAAAAAATATTTTTTTCTCAAATTATTCCAATTTTTTTAAAAATTCTTTATTCTAGTAATTGTCAAAATTCTTTTTGAATTGTCAGGTAAAAAAAATTTTTTTCTTCACATTTTTAAATATGTATTTTAAATAGAAAAAAATACAAAACGTAATTCAGTATTGTCAAACAGTTCTTTCAAACTGAAAACTTGAAAATGTTACTTTTTTTATACAATTCATAGTGATAAAAAGAGAAATAGCTAAAAAGGACCAAAGCTTTCACCCACACTCTTGCCTAAACTATTAAGACTGTATTTTCAGAAACACGAATTACCACATTCTAGAAAACCTTCTTTGGTTAACCTCTTTATATTTTAGGGTTCAGAAATTCAAATTCGTCGGACAAAGGGTATATTTATTAAGAAAAAAAACGCGCTTCTATATTTCTTTTCGTAGCTTCAAATGAAGTTGAATTAGAAATAAATTAATCTTAATTAGAAAATTTAAAGCCTCTTGAAACATTAAGATGACATCTCAGCACGTAGCATTCCTATTATTAGATTCCGAAAATGCAGATGTGCCAATTTTTACTTTGCGCACTGTGCAATATGATTTATTAAGAATAAGAAGATTTGACAGTTAAGAAAATTTCTTATGAGTAATAGTATCAGTAATTATAAAGTAATTCAGTATCGTTAATTATCAAATTCGATATCAGTTATAATAAAGAAATTCAGTATCTGTTTTTGTTATATTCATGTGTCAAAAATGTCTTAGATTCCACATGCCATAAGAAACAAGCAATAAAAACATTCTTCGAATTTATTTCTTTGTAGAACTTATTTTCTTTGTCAAAAGCTTGACAAAAAACCATCTGTTCTGTCAATCAATGTAAAAAAAAAAAAAAGAAGTCAAACCCTATGACATTTTCATCGAATTCCAAACCAATAATTTTTGATATTGATGTTTGACAGTACTCCTAAGTAAAGAAGAATACACAATAAGTATTTTTCTGCCATCAGCGATAAAGCTGTGTAGAGACAGTAAAATCGAATCAAGTGTTTTTCATAAAAAAAGCACCCACCAGATGGCATCCATCTCTATAAAATCTTCCCTTATCCACACTTATCCATTCGTTTCAAGAATAATCACCCATAGTCAGGTAAGAAAAGTTACACTCTTTATCTCTCGAAATGCGTATTAACCAGACGGTTGTTACTTTAGCTATAGTTAAACGAGATTCCGATAATGCTCCCGATTCCGAGTATGAAACGGCAATGGAAGGAATTGAGTCAAGGAAAAAAACGTGTAAAGTTTTGGAATACGCTGGCCATGCAACAGGACTCGTCACTGATTTGATAGGTGATATTCCGGATATCCCTCTTGTTACAGATGCGGCAAAAAAAGTAACTTCAAAAATTGCTGCTGTAGCACATGTAGCAGAGTTCGGAATGAACATTGCAGCCACAGCCATGGAATGTGATGATGTTAATTTCGACGAGATCAAATTAATTATGGATAAACGGTTTAATGAAGTTGATAGAAAGCTTGATAAAATGACAGAAGCGATGGAAAAAGTAACAGAAATGGTTACTAAAACATTAACTACCGTTGAGCAAACCAGATCAGAAATGAAATGGGGATTCGAAACAGTACTAAAAACGTTAAGAGATAGTGAAATACAAAAAATACTAGATAATATTAAATATTTTTCTCGAGATTTTGAAAAATATAGAAACGAAATAAGCATACTCCCGGTAGATCAGTTCGTTTTTCGTCTGAAAGAGAAAGACGGTATTCTTGATTATTTAAAAGGAGTCAGAATGTCGAAAGGTTTGCATTCAGATTTGTTTAAACTCATGGATAAAAACAACAATTTCGCTATTCCAAAAAACGCTGATGATTCTAAGGCATTTCAAGCTTTATATGTCTTATTTTACGGAACGCAAACCTACGCATCGGTTATGTTTTTTCTTCTGAAACAGCATTCTTATCTCTCTGATTATTACTATCAAAGAGCACAAGACAAGGAATTCAATGAAGAATTCGATATTTTAGTAACCACATTCAACGAGTTCAAAACATCTCTTACTGGAACCAACGGCTTAATTAACGAAGTTGCCAAGACGTTAACCGACGTAAAAAATAAGCATTTTATTATAGATGTTAATAATGAATTATATGCAGATCTCTCTAAAAGAATAGATGGATTAACTGACCTCAAAACTAATATTTCACAAATGGCTCTAACCGTCATAGAAGACACACCGGAACCTGTAATTGATATTGATTTTAAAAATCCTGATATTGCATCCAATTATGGCGATTGGGATGATAAATCTAAAGTAAGGTACGCTGTTCAGTTAAGAATGGATGGAACTTATTCAAAATTCAGTGAGTGGACAGAACCACTGAAAGTAGATGGAAAGGCGAACCCTACACTGCTAATTCCCAGGGATGAAAAAGGCAGAGAAAGACTTGTTTTTCGAAAGTTTAATGAAGAAAAACCTCAGCTAGTAGGAATTTTAATAAAATTTCAAACGGAACTTCGAGATATTGATCGAGATCTTTACGATGCTGCAAGAAGCAAGGATCAAACTAAACCATTACAATTTATACCTATTTTATTGGAAGCTGGTGCAAATATGACTGCAGTTTTTGAAAGGAAAAGAAACATTATGCATGCTGCAGCTGAAAGTGGAAACGTAAAGATTGCTATGCGGTTTCTTTTGGACGTAAAAAAAGAATTAGTTAATGCTGGCGATGAAAAAGGGTATACAGCGATGCATGTTGCTGCTAGTACTAAAAACGCCGGTTTCGTGAGATTTTTACTTACCCATGATGCAAACGTAAATGCCCAAACTAATTTAGATAAACTAACAGCGTTGCATATCGCAGCAAAAGAAGGTTACTTTAAAATAGTTAGAAACTTACTTTCAAGCAATAAAATAGAAATCAATAAGCCAGAAAAATCAGGATACACACCTCTACATTACGCTATTCAAGGAAGACCAAAAACTCTTAAGTTGTTTCTTGATAACGATAAAATTTCAGTAAACGCAAAGTCAGATTTTGGCTTGACTCCTTTCCACTTGGCTGTTATGAAAGGAAATCGAAGAATCTGTGATGTTTTGTTAAGTAGTGGTAAAGTAGACGTAAACGCTGGAAATAGAAACAACATGACGTCTCTTCACTTTGCAGCAATGGCCGGAAATGTAGACATGATACAATATCTTCTATCAGGAAAGAATGAAGTCAAAGAAGTTAATATCAACGTAGTAACTTCTGATAATAATTGAACACCCCTCTTTTCAGCTGTTTATTTCAAACAAGAAAATGCTGTCCTTGAATTACTTAAGTACGAAAAGACTGACCTTACAATACCTTCCAAGGAAAATTACACACCACTGCATCTTTCTGTTGCAACTGGTCAAATGAATGTTTTCGATGAATTATTAAAGAAAGGCTCTAATATAGAATCATTAACAAAGGAGAAGTTTACTGCTCTGCATCTTGCAGCTTTGAGATCAGAAAAGGATTTTACCACAAAATTGCTGGATAAAAAAGCTAACATTGATGCAAAAACAGATGATGGTTCCACGCCTTTACATTTGGCTTCAAAATCTGACAAAACAAATCAAATCATACTGTTAATAAACCGAGGGGCAAATATGAAACTGTATGATAACAAGGGATTTTTGCCATTTCAACATTTTATAAAAAATGTCAATCTTGAAGCTATGAGAGCAGCGGTAAATAAAGATCCAAGTATTGTTGATGATACTACGAAAGAAGGTTCTGCTATAGTGAAGTATTGCTCAAATTATATCTTTAGCAAGATCTATGATTATTACGATAATAAAGATTCTATTCAGTTTCAAAAATACAAAGATTTACCACCGTTAGAAGTTTTTAACAAAATGGGTTACTATGAAATACTTAGAATTGTAGCAGATGATCCTGCTATAGTTAATGAAACAATAGAAGTAGCTAATGAAGAAATTCAAATGTGCTTTGAAATGAAAAAGGACCCTAATGCAACACCGTGTAATTATACAAGCACTCGTAAGAAGCGTAATTTTAAATCTTTTGAATTGACAAAGCTACTACCTATGCATTTTTCAACAAACTCTGGCAGTACTAGTAAGAATTTAGGTAGTCAAAGTTCCTTTAACGCGAGACTAATTGATGATCAGAATTCTTTTCCAAATGTTAAAAACTCATATAGGCCAAATATTGATACTCATGGAATTTTGCTGTTGATGGATCTTTTTGTTAGAAAATTCACAAATGAGAAGTACGAGGGGAATGTCAAAGAACCGTTGTCGGCTTTTGAATCTCAGGCTGAAGCACTGAAAATTACTGAAAAATTTAGTGCTTTTGTAGATTCTGTCAGTGATGTGCCAACAGAAGAGTTAATAGATCTCGCTAAATTGCACTCAGAAGTATACAGATCATTAGAAAGTGGAAACAACAACATGATTTTGTATCTTTTATGTCAGCATTTAAGAAATATTGTAGATGCGGATCAAGTTGAAACTTTCTTATCAAGTATCAAGATCGACAATGGAGATCAAAGTCAAGAAAATTCTATTAACACTTTAGTACAATATTGTTTAGCAGAAGCTGATGAGGGTACTGCATTCTAGGTGCTGAATTTGAACGATTTTGTTTTCTCTGCTACTATAAAATACTTAATCTCTATATAGTATCTTTTCTCTTTTTCTTTTTTTTCTTTTTTGGAAATTTATCTTCATGGGATACTTTATGTTTTTCTTCCCCTTTTCCGTTTTTTTTTATTATTCGCTGCCTACTTTTTTTCTTGCACTTTTTTTTTTCCTTTATGTATTCCTTGCCCTGGTTTTTTTTCTTTGCATATACAATCCGTGGCCAAATTATTAGACGCACTATAAAATTCAATGTAAAATCTTGTTTACCAGGTGTACTAAACAGCTTCATTCGTTTTACGTGATTAAAACCGGTATGCACTTGCTTGCGCTCGTGCATCAATTGGTTAAATTAAGCGATATGCATCATAAACTCCACGATTGGATAAATTAAACGGTGTATTATAGAAATATAGAATATTTATTAGATCAGGTATTATATTTTTGTATTGTAGTAATCAGATCAAATTATTACACGCACTGTAGTCTTTTAATAATTACATGTTTGACACGAGTTTAAAAAGCAAAACTTTTAAACTTAAAGAGACATGTAACTGGTTTTTATTAGGGAGATTTTTTATATACTTCCTATTTGTATTTATTTTTAACGCCTATCATAACAATGTTAAGCAATTGATACACGAAAACAGGTTGCAGCCGCGTAAAAACAATAAAGTTGTATATTATCAACTGATGATTATGATTTTACATAGAATCTTATAGTGCGTTGAATAATTTGGTCAGTGACTATACCTTACACTCTTTCTACATTGCACGAAATTTTCTGAAGTATTCCATGCACTTTTTTCATTTTTAAATTTTTCTTATTAATTCGTACTTCTGCATTTATTTATTGCACTTAACTTTTAGCTCATTTTCAAAATAAATAAAGGTAATCAATCAATTAATTTTCAAAAGAAATCTTTCACAAGCCTGTAAAGTAACTTTAAATCTTTTCTTTTAAAAAAACACTTTAACACTTAACTTTTCAAAACTTTAAGAATTTATAAGCCTTCATTGAAATGAACTATAATAAATATTAAAATGAATTTATTAGTTTAATTATAAAGAACTGTAAAAAGCTGTAATATTTCTAAAAAATTAAGAATGCTAACAAAACCTATCAATAGTTTTTCTATAACGAACCCAAAACATTTACAATGCTGTAGCATAATTGATATTTTGCTTCTATCAATTATTTGTAGATCATATTAAATTGAACAATAAGAACATAGTTTTTTAACGAACAGGTACGATACTAAATTATACTAAGTTTACGCAAATGTAATAATTTATATATGTTTACGTAATGATGTTAGCACATGTTGAGTTAAATGATAAATGTCTATACTAAAAGTTATGAGTAACGCTTCGCAGAGTAACGCTGTCTATATTGCAACTACAGACAGGCGTTATCAAAAATCTCTTTTCAATTGGCATCTCAGTCAAAAGCATCTCAAATACGTAATAATAACAATACGTAGGAAAAAATAATAATAAAACTCCGAAAAAAAAGAAGATTAAAAAGGAAAAAAAATTTTCAAAAAATCCAGAAAATTAAAGATATAATCGCGTGGGCAGATGAAAAGATTGCATCTTTTATTTTCAGGATTTTTTAAAAATTTTTTATCCCTTTTCTTTTCAGATTTTTATTACTATTTTTTTTTCTTCCAGTTTTTTGTTATTTTTATTCTTATTATTATTTTTCTTTTTCCCCCTTTTTTCATATGTCTGTAATTTTCCTTTATTTTATCTTCATTTTGAACTTATTTTATGAGTTCCATTCACTTGCAGCTTATGCGCAATAAATGAAACTTATTGTTTTCCTAAATCTTTTTCGTGTTTTTTTTTTTTTTGTATTTATTTATTGTGCTTTTTAAAATAT
>NC_092212.1:54790837-54806205 GCF_043381705.1 Parasteatoda tepidariorum
TACTTATTTAACTAAACCTGGCACCATTTTCTCTAACTACTTAAATAAGATTATTAACTATATTACTAAAGAAGGTTTCTCTTGGATAATCACTAATAATCAACCGATTTTAGATTTCATTAAACATAATAAAATTAATTCTATTGCGACTTTTGATTTCCAGGATCTTTTCAATAGCATTCCCCTTTCTAAACTAAAAGATGTCCTTTTGAATTATTACCATGATTTTAAAAATATCCTTTGTTGCGATTTTGATTATTGGGAAATTCTGATTAATTTTTGTCTTTTTAATAATTATCTTTAAAATGGAAGAGATATATTTCTCCAAATTGATGGAATACCGCAAGGATCTAATTATTCATCTCTCTTAGCTAACTTATTTTAGCATTATTATGAAAATCTTAGTATTAAATTTGTTTTTAGATATATTGATGACTTAATCATCTTTAATTTTCAAGATTATGCTATTTTATTAAATGATATTTACCCCGAGGAATTAATCTTGCTTCGTAATCATGATGATAATATTAATTTCAATTTTTTGGGTATGGGTATTATAAAAGAAGAAAATATCTGCTCTGTTGATTTATACGATAAGAGAAATGATTTTAATTTTAATATAAATAAACTAATAATTTGGAATTCTAATGTTTCTAGCAGCATCTATTTAAATACCACTTTTAATGAAATGAATAGAATTGAAAGAATATGTAGTAATATTTATTTATCCGAAAAACAAATCGATAAACTCTTTCAAAATTTGATAAAAAACAATGGATACCCAACTAAAGTGATAAAATTCTATATAAAATCATTGAGTTAATCGTGTATTATTATAGATATATTTACCAAAAATTTGCTTTGCTTATTTATATAATTTTCCCATGTGCAAATTCATTTCGGGTAAATCCGTGGCCAATGTTTTTTATTTATTAATTTGTATAATTTTTCCATGTGCAAATCCATTTCGGGCAAATCCGTGGTCAAAATTATTTACTAAAAAATTGCCNAAAAAAAAAAAAAAAAAAAGAAAAAAGAAAAAAAAATCTATTCCTTTGTTAATTTATGCAATTTTTCCATGTGCAAATCCATTTTGGGCAAATCCGAGGCGAAAGTTATTTACTAAATATAAAAAGAAAAAAAATTTTCTTTTCAATTTATATAATTTTTCCATGTGCAAATCCATTTCGGGAAAATTATTTACTAATAAGTTTCTTTGATAATTTTTACAATTTTTCCATGTGCAAATCCATTTCGGGCAAATTCGTATTAAAATTATCTATTAAATTTTTTTTCTTTGATAATTTATATAATTTTTCCATGTGCAAATCCATTTCGGGCAAATCCGTGGCTTAAATTATGTGCAAAACAGGCAATTCATGTTTCTTTCTCTTTTCTATTTTATATTTTTTCTTAAATAAATATTTTATTTCTAAAATTATTTATAGTTAACTTCTTTAAATTATTCAATGTAATATTACCTTGCGCACATCCATTTCGGGCCCATCCGTGGTAACTAACAAATCAAACGCACTTCAGTAATGCAGCAAGAACGCACTTTAAAACAGTATCCCTTTAGTTACGCTCAATTTACGCTTTTGTTTTCATATTTTGCAATCTGGCAATCTTGTTACGAAAATATTTTAAATCATTCTTGAAAAATTTCCCGTTCATGTAAGTTCATTTGATATCACTGCTCGCTTTATAGTTTATGTTTTATATTTTATTCTGTTTTTCTTTATATTTTATTTCCTATTTTTACGTTTTATTTATTTATTTGTTTTTATTTATTTATTTGTTTTTATTTATTTATTTGTTATTATTTTTGTAAAAATTTTTTGAGTGCTCCTCACACTACTGTATTGATTATTTTGCTTTGGCTATATTGATACAATACTAGAAAGCACTCTTTTTGCGGATATAATCGTGTGGTCTGTTGAAAAGATTATATCTTTTATTTTCTGGTTTTTAAAAAAATTTCATCCTTTTTTCTTTCTCTTTTTCAAATTATTTTTTCCAGTTTTTTGATATTTATATTATTATTTTTCGTNGTGAAAATCCGATCATTAGAACGAAAGTTATTCAGGGTGATTCGTTTTTTTTTTTGCGGACTGTACATATAGATATATATATGAACATCTCAATATACAGATTTGAATGAATGGATCTTACAAATATTATAAATTATAAATTATAAATTAAAGACAGTCAATTTTATAAATAGGAAACAATTTAAATAACAGCAATTATGAACTGTATGAACAATAAATTATTTTGTAAATATCTTTTATAAAAGAAGTATAGAATGATATGATATTAATTATCCACATATGTTTTGTACCAATATTATGCATCAAAAAAACTGAAACCTGGATATAAATTTATTGCATTAAAATATAATTTTAAAACTTTAATATGAGATCTGAAAAAATTCTAAAACTCTTTACAGATATAAATATCACCACATGCTTTGACAAAGATTCTAGCATGGAATCAGACTTTTTTAATATTCCATAATCATCCATATTTAACACTTTTAATTTTAATAAATTTTTAATGAATAGTATTTTATTTAAAAACACTGAAAAACTGCTAATTTAAATGAAAAGTGTATATAACACATTCTAAATAAAAGTATTTAAGAAAAAGTACTTTAAAAATAAAAACAGCGAAGTATATTTACTTACAAAAAAGTAAAACAGTGTCTTCTTCAGAAATACTACTGTTAACTAAATTTTGTTTTAATCACTCAAGTTTGAGCGAACAACCATTCAAGTATTGCTTAAATAAATACCACTCAAGTTCAAGTGAACGCAAAGCAAGAATTTCGCTCAAGTATAGGTGTATTTCACTCACTCTTTTTTGAGTAGGGGAAATCACTTTTTCATTTTAAGAGAGTAGTTTGAGAGTAATATATCGTATTGTCTGCTATATCGTAATATATCATATCGTATCGTAATATATCGTAATCATAGAGTTTTATTCATTATGGCTTTATTAACTGGAAATAAATATCTATGTAATTACGTCTTTCAAATTTTGTCTTTATTTAAATATTATATTTAGTTAAGATGGTTTTCAGAATTAGATTTCTGAATCAGTCTGATTTCTGAATCTTCCTGAACAGACGCTTATCTTAAACGAGCATATTTCTCCGTCCCCAAGATAACCACTTTATCAAGATTACCTTGAATTAAAATTTCACATACTAGTAGTAAAATATGTCATGTCTGGTTATTTCAGTTTGATGGAATACACGGATTTCTAAAACTACAATTATTTTCATGGATAGTTTTAAGGTTATTGTAAACTCGAATATGGTTATGTCTAACATAAATAAATGCTACCCGGTAAAATTGACCGGATCCTGATACCCGTTGCCAGGTCTTGAGACTAGAAACCGGGTCCGGAAATTAAAATAAAGTTGGGTATAGTTCGTTCACCAGGAGTTGGCACTTGGCTCCACCTCCTCGTTCCAGAGTTCATTTCAGCGCGGGGGAGTAAGAGGAAAAACATTTCCGTGCTTGAAATCGAGATAACCTCTAATGCGCGTAAAGCCTCCACACGGTTTCTTATAGGTAGTCCAATCGCACCACTATGAAAGCAAACCAGTTTACAAAAGAGCGCTTTAATAGACAATCTAGTAAAGATAAAAAAGTGGTAGCAAATATACGAGTATGTCTAAAAATTTTTTTAATTTTTTAATATGATTAGTTTGTCTTATTTACTTGTCTACCACTACAGATTCAATTCTCAAATATGTATGACAAACTCCTCTCAGTCACTTTTAAAATAGAATTTGGTTTCATGCGCTCAAACTGTTCACTTTTTAAATAGTCTGCGCAGACTACTTTCAAGAAACCGTGTGGAGGCTTTCTGATGTAGAAGGTGATGGCCAAACACAAACAGTGAATTCTTTTTCAGTCACTTACTTAGCTTTATCATCAGCTATTATACCTTTCGTAATATTTAAAAACTTTTTCCCAGCAAAATATCTCAAAAAGAAGAAATTATTCAATAAAAAGAGAGAAATATCAAAAAGTATATGAAATAAAATGAGCATGTTCAAAATATGCACATGAAGATCGCCAAATAGCGGCCTTGTTCGCCTCCTTCTCCCCAAAATAGCGAAATAGTATCATCCGATACCACGTGATGAAGGCGGAGCCAAGTGCCAACTCCTGATGAACGAACTATACCCGGTACAGCTCTATTCTGTGTGTTAAAAATCTCCCCCTCTCTAAGTACTATGTTAGTATATGTACCATCTTTACAAGTACTGGAAGCAAAAATAAATTCATTTTGGGAAATATATTTCGTGAAAAGAGTCAAAATTAGCAGCTGTGCGTTTTTGTGCAAAAAAATTCAATTGTGCGAATTATAATATTTTAAACTTTCATTAATTTTACTTTCAATTAGGACAAATATTATAAATTGGAAAAGCAGACAAAATTATTGCGTTTAGTGGAAGGAAATAAAATTCTACCGAAAATATAAACTATGGTCACTCATGATTATTTACATTTGGCTTTCAAATAGAATTTAAAACTTTCTTCGTTTTGGAAGCATGGCAGTAACTCTAAAAATTATAACATACACAGTGTCTTCGAACAATAAATCTCTTAAAAATTTCGAACTGATAATGTTTTTCAAAAGTGACAATGCGCAATTTGGAAATAGATTTCACAAATTAGTTTATCGAGCCGAAATTTATAAACAATTTGTGACAAATATTTTATACGATTGTCACTCATTTCAGGTGGTTTTATAATTACAACAGTAGCTACAACGAAAATGCCTTTACTGCTTGAATAAAATATTTACTAATTGTTATTTTTTTCCCTCAAGGACTGTATGAACCCTATTTTTTTTTCTCTCTCTCTTTGATTCTTTGCGTCCATTAGGCGTGGCAATCAAATCATGGCTAAACATTTTCCTCTTAAACTCATTTTTTATATACATATTTTATGCTACAGTATTAAAAGATATCTAAGTTTGTTTGACCTTGAGAGAAATGTGTATTTGCATAAGTGTTTTTTCGGGCTTTTATTAATACGCATATTGCACTGCAATTACTCTTGAGGTAGGGGATTTTTATTTTCCTAAATGGTAAAACGTAAATTTCGTTCGGCACTGTTTACACCGTCACAGACCAAAACGCCGAACATATTGATAATTTATTAATCATTGTAAAATACAAACAGCTAGTTTTTGTCAATTGGCTATTGATGATTGACCAGAAGATAATTAATTTTTGTCATAGGGATGGATATGAATTAACTTAGCATAGATTTATCATATTAGAAAGAAGAAGAAAAACACAAACAGGATTGATTCAGTCGGTAGTGGAAAGTTATATTGTATGTTTTAATTATGTGAAAAAATAATTCATTCCTTTATGTATACTTTATGTACTACCTATATTTGGGGGTAAGAAATCCGAATTAGTCGGGAAAAAAAGTATATTTATTCAGAGAAAGCCTGTTTTTTAATCAGACTTGTAACTTAAAATATCGTCTACACTAATTAATTAGCATATTTGAGGTCACCCCCCTGAACCCGTAAGATCGAGTCCTAGAACGTGAACATCCGATCATTAGATCAAAAGTTATTTCGGGTGGACAGTTTTTTAATTTTTTTACTTGGAGCACTGTACTTCATCAGTTATTACAAGTTATTAACAATAGTGAAATAGTTAATCGTGAACTTTTAAAATTGGTGGAATCACGGCCTCAGAAAGTTATATAATTTTAATAAAAAATATCGTTAATGTTAACTTTTATCATTTTTCACGAAAGATTTTCCTTAAATAGTTTATTAATACGAGCTTAGTTTTATAAGATCCCTTTCCTATATTTATCTTCATTTCATTTATTTTGATATTATTAGTAGAAACTTCTATCTACCGTAGTTTAAACAGCTCATAATCTTCTCGAAATATGCCAATTTTAAATTTAGGACATTAATAATTCAAAATAGGAGCTTAGCAACTGCTGTCTTATTTTGATGTTTCTTGCATTGACTAAACTTTTTTTTAGTTCTTTAACAACTTTCAACTTCAACAGTTTTTAGTTTGATGGTTTTGAAGGGATTTGTTTGTTGGATTTGTTTCTTGATATCCATACAATTTTCCTTGTTTCATAATCATAAATCATCCCTATAAATAATGATTTTCGATAAATTTTGAGCTCATATTAGAGAGGATGGAATTAACATGATAATTACAATACCTTCTATGATCAATTCTGCGATATTCAGTGATCTATGGTACTTTCAAATAAAACGAAATTTTAAAAATGTACAGAGAATTACGATAAATAAAACAAGCATTGCATTGTTTTCTTTCTCACTTTATTCAGCTCACGATTGACTTGTGGGTAGCATTCAGTGACATTCAGTGACAACAAAACAGTGCCTTAGGATACCAATTAGTTTTTCGTGTAAGTTTTCAATTGTCTATTTCAATCCGAATCGAACTGGAACATAATAACACCATAAGTTATCATGACACTTGCAATAGATAAAATTAAAGAGTAATTAATCTCAAACATTCCACCTCCGGTTACAACGAAGTTAGAATTCTGAATCTTCTGAAACAGAATTTCAAAAGCATGCATTGCAGTTGAATCAGGATTGCACTTGTAAAAGACACGAGCACAGCCAAAAGCGGATTCTTTTAAATTCTCGTTTTCGTTTATGATTTTGGTTCCATAGAAAGACATAGAAAATATAGCGAAAGCAGTTGCAATAAATAAACACGTACTGTCGATAATGTTGATTGCAGATTTCTGCAGTTCACTGTTATCGATGAAGACGCTAACGGAACTGAAAATTCCACAGACAAGCCCACCGTAAGTAAAAAACACATATCTGCATAAGACTGAGTCGATTTTAGAAAATCCTTCAGAAAGCAATGAATATTTCTTCATCAGGATTGTTATTGTTGAACATGAGCAGGGTACTACTTTTATTTTTGCTGTCATATCAGTTCTAAAAGCTTGGATTAAATCTTCCAACGTCTTATAAGCATTGCAATTCATCAGAATTACAAATCCTAGCGTTGTTATACTGACGCAATAGATTGCAATCACCGCGATAGCTACAATTAGTAAAAATGTATTTTGATGCACAGCAGATATCCATATCGGTAAAGAAGATTTGCGTTCTTGAAGAGGATGACGATCCTGTATTTGTTGCCATATGAATAAAGAAAAGGTGCTTACTAATAATGGCATTAATATTAAGAAAGCCAGAAATTGCAGATTTATATATTTGGCTTCGAATTTTTCGCCCTTCCGAAATCGGGATGATAAACTGCACAAAAGTTGGATCGCACTGTATAAACTTCTCCTTCCAGTTGTTAATATAAACATAGATAGAAAAGCACAGATAGTAAATCCATAATAAGCAAGCAAGAACGAAAACTTAGGTATAAACTGATAAATGTATACAAGGCTAATGACAAGAACAACTGTTTTGCAGAAATTTAGAATAAAAAAACATTGTCTGTAACACCTGGTGATATCTGTTAGATTCTTAGTTATAATGGATGGCAACGTTGGCAATCCAACGAACAATCCCAATAAAAATATACGAGAGAAAACAGCTTTTTTTCCATTTAGAATTTTCGAAAAACATTCACTATTTGTTTGGCTAAAACTATTTTCGTTCATAATATAATGAGAGGAGATTTTTTTAATATATTTAATGCTTTTGTCAAATTCTTCATCAGCTTTGTTAATCAGAAATGGCTTTACTTGAATCAGATTTTCCATAATTATTCTGTTGTAGTTTTAAATCGAAATGCTATTTTGTTTTGTTCTTATTATCAAATGCTTCAGCTCAAAATAAGAAAGACATTTATAATTTAATGACTCGCAACAACATCCACGTAAAAGAATCTATAAGTTCATTTTGTGTTATGATTAAGTATGTCTTAATGAAACACAAGCGTCTTGTTCACCAATAAATGTGATTTTATTTTGCCAAAAGAACATCGCAATGCTGTTTATAGCCAAAATTTGAAAACGAATATTAAAGTAAATTTGTTTGTTGAATTTATTTCTAAATTCATCAATTCAATAAAAAGTTTGCAGCGATTAAATTAATTGACGTTTGAAAAGTAATCTAAAAGTTAAATTTTTGCATTTATTTTAACCAAGAAATGTACTAGATGCTCTTACAAAGAAATATACTTTTCATCCTGATAAAAAAATAACTCATACTATTGCTGAATTCAAACTGGAGAGTGAATAAATGTATTCAACCTTTCCGGAACAACAAACTTTGATCAGGCAGCTACTAATTTTACATTTCCTAGTAGTATGTAGCATTTAATGAATTAGTGTTGCCAGACTGGCTACGCTATGCTGGAAAGGATTAAAAGAAAATTCAATGCATAAAAGTTTGAAAGAATATCTTTCACTTTAAAGCTCTCTTCAGCTAATGATGTAAACTGTCTTCGCCCTTTTAATAAGTATATATCGTTAATACAGTTAGAGAATTTGTTAATCAATATATCATTATTATACTAATAATACATTTAATAGGTAAATAAAATTAATCAATCATTGTAAAGAAATTTAACTAAACAAAATTGCAAACATGAAAACTAAAAACTGAAAAAGCCTATTTACAACAACATTTTAAAGATAGTAGAAATTGATTTATTGATTTTCAAGTATCATCAATTTTGAAAAAAAAGATAACATTGTTTTTTCCGATATAACATTTAGTAGACAATAATAAGATATGTCGTGATCTCAAAAATTACAGAAAACTTTTCTCAAACACGTCATTGTGTAAATATCTGCGAGTCAAGGTCTTTTTATGTTTGCGCAAGCATCAAAAAAGTTAATAACGTTCTATCATCTCTAGAGATATTTTTTGAAAATAGGGACAAATTGACTTATTGGGAGAGTCACTTTTAAGATCATTATTGTTTAGTCCATTGACGTAGATGGAACACCGGTGTACCTTTTATATATCTTTTCTGATGCTCTAATTACAAGCAAATATATATTTTGCTAATTTTTTAAGTTTAAAAACTGTCTAATAGTTACTAAAAAAAGTATATTAGATTATCGGAATTATATTTGAGCTAAAATATAAAATCCGAAAAAAGTAGATTGAAAAAAATATTTTTTCATTCATATTCAAAAATTTATTAATAATTGATTTTATAAGATAAAGAAATTTCCATGATGAATAACTGTTTGTCTTAGATCTGAATGACTGCAAATAAGTGCAAATTTGTACATTTATTGAGCCATGTTAGGAAGATTTTACCTTGAACGCAGAAAAAGGCTCCGGTGCTTCATGCTGCATATCATGACCATAAATTATTAAAATGCTAAATATGATATTTTTCACTTTTTTCGACCTAAATTAATCAGAAAATAATATGAAAAATATATTTAATAAAATTTCTGCGTCAAAGGGAGAATTTTTTAAAAAAAAATTTGCAAATTTTTATGGCGTAACATATTTAAGTTAGATGTGATGATGTTATCAAAATGACAAAATGAACAAGTTAAATATCATAAATGTTTTACATCTAACTACATTTAACTATCTAACTACATCTTACTTAATTATTCAAAAATGTGTCAGAAGCTTTAGATTTAAGCATTAAACTTTGTTAGAAATATTACTCGTATATTAAGTATTTTCTTTAAAAATGCAACAAAATTTGAACTGTCACCAAGAGCAGTTTAGAAAATTATCTCACATATCAGGTTTCGTACTGTCAAAANGGTTCATATGGAAATCGCAGGTAAGCGTCTCATACAACAACGCCCCCTATAGTTCGTTGCGATCGCGACTACTGGAAAATAAGTTTAAATTAAAAAATATTTAAAGAAAAACTGCTAATGACAACCAAAACAATATGGAAATGAATGAGGGAAAACTGGATCCAACCACGTGATTTTCCAGCCAATAAAAATGAGCCGACAACAATGGAAAACGGAGTCAGACTTCTATGATTTTATGTTATATAAAGATAATATTAACATTAAGTTATATTATTAATATTATTATTAAGTAGCATTTAATTCCAAATAATCCAACAATTTATAGGTTATTTTATATTCTCCAAAAATCTGATGAATACAATAACGTTGTTATTCACAAAAGTTGTTAAAAACTTTTCAGTAAAGATAAAAATTATAACTTTGGGTCAAATGTGTTATTGAGTATTTTTAATTTAAATATATCCTGAAGTAACGTAAAAAACTTTTGTATAAATTAATTTTTTGAAATTTATCTTATTAATCAACATAATGTTTTCTACATCATTTTGCGTAAATTTTTAATATCGTGTATACATCTATAGTTGGGTGACAAAATAATATACTTCTATACTAACTGCATGTAATGAATCTTTCTTTCTAGCAGCAAATGTTTCAAATGATTTTACATGGCAAAACTGTCAGCACAATTTGAAAAATCATACTATGAGCTTCTAAAAATTACGTCCTTTTAACCTATGCACACATTTGCCTCGGCCAAAATGAGCGTAAGACGTTTAAAGTTTCTTTCCTTTTATTAAAACCACTAAATTCTAAACGCATTCTTATATCAATAACACAATCCTATAAAATGATTTCAAAATTGATGGTATTAAAGCTAGAAAGATGCTTTTAACTTCTCATTTTGGTCGATCCGAATTTTGCACCATTTCTAAAAGCTTCTAGCATGATCTTTCAAACTGTGAGAACAGTTCTGCAATGTAAAATTTTCCAAAATATTTACTGCTAATAGAAAGATTGTTTACATAGAGAAAGTATAGAAGTGTTCGTATTATTTTGTCATCGATCTGTAAATAATGATACTGAGCTCAAAACTAATTTAAAATCTTGTACTTAATAAACACCCTAAAAATAAATACTGAAAATGATACAATTTAACTGCGCATTCTTTATAAAATATACCAAAATGAAAATTCCGAACTTTTTAAAACCATTTATGTCTTTCTTCACCATATTAAAAATCTTTAATTCCTACATGCTTCAATAATTTCACTAACATTTTATTAACACTAGGTTTAAGAACGTTTCTTATATACCTATCTCTACGAACACGCGTCTATTTGACGTATGAAAGAATGCATATAATTGTGATTCTTAATTTAATAAATTCAATTTAGTATATTTCTATCCGCCACTATTTCTAAATAATTCGTAGGCTTATATAATTCGCCACTTTATATTTTCAAAATTTATTTAGTTGTTATTTATAATTTTGGCATGTCCGGAGCAGTTGGCATCTCTGCACTTAGAAACCAATGTAATTGTATACTACAAGAAAAAAATGAAGATATGAGATATATATTTATGAAATATTCTAGTATTTTAAGTTTCAATACTCGAACTAAGCAACTGAAACCTTCAAAATCTGACACTCTGACATCAATTGACATTCTGCTTTTGTTCTTTCTATTATGGCTTATCGGCAACAGTTGTTTATTGCTTGCTTTATTTGAGATAACGATATAGGATAACGAATCGAAGTATTGTCGGTACATTCCTATTTATTACTGATGTGATAATTGCTTGTTTAGACAAAATTTTGTCTAAATTATGATCACGTCAAATTGACGCATATCCATAGAGATAGGTATACCACATAGAGAATTTCAATATTTCAACGCTTTTGAAGAAAATAACCTTCAATATATATTTACTTCGGTCAATGGTTAAAAGTCATTACAAGAGATAAAATAAAAATTCAAACGGGTTTTATAATTTTCTTTACAAAACTCGAAATGCGTCAAAATGACGCGTCCCGTAAACCTAGTGTTAATAACCAAGTTTTCTAAAATTCTACGTAAGACTTGATGTAACAATCATTAGAATCATTTAACGAAATTTTTTTTATTTAATTAGGTGACATTAAAGCCACCTTATATAACCAACCTTCACTTGACTAAATGTGCCTTATTCTTAAATTGCTTCATATTTAATATTTGCTTTCATTAAATTAAAAGCACATAAATATTACTCTGTGAGATATGTCCCAATATTTGAGACTAATCGATTTTGTGAAATCGATCAAATAAAAAGTGAGGAAAAAAAATTGTCAAGCTTTCCTTCAACAAATAGTAACTTTTTTTCGCTTAGAGGCTAGGCGCGGTGGTAAAAGCGTGTAACTAATAAGTATACCTTTGACCTGAACTTGAAGTAAAAATCTTGAAGACGTTTAGGACAAATTCCGTCGTAACCGTAATTCACAGTTTTTTTTCTTCTTTTGACTCGTTAATGTATTTCAAGGGTGTTGTATTTTTTATAATTTATTTTATAAACTTTATGGATTTTTTTTCCTAAATTCTAGTAGTATATAAAGTGTTCGATTATCAGTCCTTCTCACTGAAATTTTATTGTATTTCATTGCTTGGTATCTTGCAATACAGCTTATCAACATGATCGCTAAGGTAAGAAAAATTGTTTGATAATTGAGTGCTAAATTCATTTTCTGTGACTCCATACCATTCAGTTGCAATATTTTTAACGGTTTTTAAGTGTTTAGTTATTTACTAGTTTATAAATCGAAATTTTTAGAATTAAAAGTCCTATAACATGTATAGTAATTCCAAATTTACTTTTCAAAATATCAAAAAAAATATTTTTATTTCATAACTGCCTTTCTTGAGATTGTTCTATTGATGCCAAATTTTTTAAGTTTAATTTTTCGAATAAAGTGTTTAAAAAAAATTATACGTTTTCTCAACAATAGCGTGTTTTGCGTTAAGTAAGCATTCCTTGAATTACGGTTTATCAAAAAAAAACATACAAAACCAAAACAAAAACATTTCCAACATATTATAATATTGAGATATTATGTCACTTTATTGAATGAAAATCATACCAACAATTCAAAAATTAATAAGATTGAGAAGTTTCCTTTTTTTAACAGTGCATTTTTTCCTTACTGAATACTTTATTCGATTAATCAAATTTGACCAATATGAATAATATTAACATCGCTAGTTTTGATTTTAAAAAAAATTTAAAAATTTTTATACATTAACATGCACAAAGACCAAATTTGGTTTAGAAACCTAAATTCATTTTTCAAGCAATGTTGACGTGATTTTAATTGTTGCTGAATTTAAAACAATTACTGTTAGTTCTACAGCATTTTAAAAATTCTTCATCAGAAATCGTAAACTTTAACTTTAGCACTGAGTCTTAATGAAATTTATTCCATGCTTAATCAAAGAATAATATTACTCTAATTAATTAACACAGTCCTGAAATTAATTACATGAAATTAAATGAGTTGTTCATGGTATTTCTCTAAAATCAGCGGACTCATATGGGACATTTTTTTAAAAAATTCTATTTAAATCAAACGCGAAATATTGCAATCTCCAGACAACAGTATTTTTGAAAAATATTTCTCGTTTTTTTTCCTGCAAAATTTACTGTAAATTTGTTTGTACCTTTTGCGAAAATTTTACTTTTTTGAGCAGAATATGAAACACAAAAATCAGTCCTATTTCATTTGTAAAGAGTTTCAAGATGTTATTACTTTAAGAATTCCCAGAAAAAATACATTTGTTTTTATAATGTATAGTTTCAGCTAAATATAGTTGAAAATACTGATTAAAATTACCAGATTTTTTCTTAATTTATTTAAGAAAAAAGCTTTGTCGTTATTACATTTGAAGTATAATAAGACAAACATCTTTAACTGTAAGCAATATGTCTCTGTTTTTAGTTAAAACATTTAAGGTTATTCGACCAAATCATACTGTTTTCTCATTTTTCTTTATCCTCAAAATATTTTTATTTATCCTTATCGTCATAAAACTTGACATTCAAAATTAAAATGTGAAATCTGAATTCACTTAACTATTAACAACAAAGCATGCCTTTAAATGAAAAAAAAAAATGTTTTGTCATTTATTCAAGCAAAAAATAAGAAGAAAAAAACTTAGATTTGATCTCCATGCCAATCATCGTTTTCTCCGCTGTGAAGAAAATGAAAATTTCCGATATAGATAGATATCTTTGAGAGTTGTGAATCACATTCTATACATTTTTTGTTCTTTTTATGTAACTGGCTGGAATATTTTAACTAGTGAATGAGTGAATCATATTATACATATTTTTTTTATTTGATATAACTGACTGGAATATTTTAATGAATGAATAGGAAAATCACATTCTATGAATTTTTTTGCAAAAAAAAAAGTTTTAAAAAAAAAAGTTTTCATATTTGGTCTCTATGCCAATCATCATTTTCTCCCGCTACTGCTGTGAAGAAAATGAAAATTTCCGACATAGACAAATATCTTTGAGAGTTGTGAATCACATTCTATACATTTTTTGTTCTTTTTATGTAACTGGCTGGAATATTTTAACGAGTGAATGAGTGATAGACATTATATATATTTTTTTATTTGATATGACTGACTGGAATCTTTTAATGAATGAATAGGAAAATCGCATTCTATGATTTTTTAATTTTTTTAATTTGATATAACTGATTGGAATATTCAAAGAGTAAAAGTGTGAATAACATTCACTGCTTTTTTTTTATTTGATGCAGCTGACTGGAATTTTTTAATGAGTGAATGTGTGAATCAGTAAATTGCGTTCGATATATTTTCTTTATTTGGTATAACTGATTGGAATATTTTAATGAGTGAATGTATGCGAATCATTTTATACTTTTTTTTTAATTTGATATAGTTGACTGGAACCTCTTTCTGCTAAAATGATGTTGTTTTTTTAATTTTGTAACAGTAAATCTCAGTTTTAGAGTTCAATTAAAATGTTTAAATGAGTCTACGATACGAAATACTTGAACATTTATGAATTTTAAGTATTATTATTTTTTCAATTATGCTATTAGTTCCCTTAACCTTTTTCGAAACAACAAATTTCGGTAAAAAAAAATTTAGTCAGGCAACACATTAACTACAGCTACCTCTTGGCAGTGTATTGCTATTAAAGAGGCATATTTATCTCTTTGTTGCTTAAAGAGCAGTGATAGCTATTCGCGATCGCAACGAACTATAGGGGGCGTTGTTGTATGAGACGCTTACCTGCGATTTCCATATGAACCGTCATTCAGTTACTCTGGAGACGTCGTTAATGTAGCGTGTAGCATTGCAACGTTCCTTCTTTAATGTGGCTTATTAAATTTAAAAAAGAAAAATGCTTGATCTTCTTTCTTGTACAACCGAAAACAAAATGGTATCTCTTTTTATTAGAGAAGGAATATCCAAAACACATCGGAAAAATATTTGTACATTAACAGAAAAAAATATGTATATTCTTATAAGAGTTAAAACCTAATGCCCGAGAAATAGTATTACTAAATTTAATGATATAACATGAAAGGCCCATTTAAACTTT
>NC_092212.1:54808027-54950948 GCF_043381705.1 Parasteatoda tepidariorum
GGTGAACCTGGTCTGCAACTATGTTCAAGTTGCTTACAGACGTCAGGGATTGTTCTATGAGGATTATGGGTCCTAATGTGCCCCATGAAAACATTGTTTCTGGGCGAGAAACCATGAAAACCTGGGCGAGCCCATTGTTATAGATGGAGGGTGGTCATAATGTAATGGCTCTTCGGTGTATATGTTTTAAAATATGCATAAAAGGATTGAGAAGAACATCGTTCATATTTCCACATTAGGAAAGCTGGTCTAATTTTGATAACGTTATCGACCAATCCCATGCCAACCTTAAAAACAAAAAGTTAAAACTGAGCTGCGGTGGCTCAGAGGATAGAGCGCTGTTCTCCAAAGAAGTAACCCCCCAGGTTTTATTTCCCCCCGGCTCGCAGTCGCACGAATCACAGTGCTAACGTAAAATATCCTCCGTCATAGAAAGAATCAAGAGTTAGAATCCCCTTACCATCGAGCTAATTGTGAGTGGTTTTCTCTATTCTTAGACCATGTAAAATAAATGTGGATTAGTTCCATCAAAAAGTCCTTCCCTGACAGCTTGATCCAGGAGTTCTCTTGGATTGGGTTCATAAAATCAAAAAATCAAAGTCATAAAACCAAACTTGGATCGGCTATTCAACGTCAATAAAATGTTCTATATGATGATAAAGTAAGTTGAACTAATACAAGAGTTAATCAGTGTATAACGATATTTTTTCTTTTCGAACAGGATCTCCATGGCATCGAACGTATTGTAGAATACGTTGCTGATGAGCATGGTTACAGAGCCCAGATCAAGACTAATGAGCCAGGAACTGATAGCCAAAATCCCGCTGATGTTGTTCTGGATGCTAAACCCATTGTCATTGAAGAGCCTAAATACGAAGCCCCTGCACGACAAGAGTACTCCGCCCCAGAACCACACTACTACCACGTCCCAGAACAACCATACCACCCATACTACTACTAAATGGCTCTATTTAAAAACTTTCTTCTCTTTATCTGCTATTATTTTCTGTAAGTATGTAGAATTATTTATCTTTAAAGCAATTTTTTAAGCTTATATTTAATGACAAAACAATTTTTTTCTGATAAACATTTCTAGCAATAAAAAAAATCCAATTGGTACAACATCCCAGCGTGATTTAAGGTCTTCTGTCCAAGATTCCTCCAGAATAACCTATTTTTTGACCTAAACTGTTAGTATTTTACTACAATCATTCTAAAATATGATTCCACAAAATCGAGTCATCGTTGTTTTGGTCTTCCTCCTTTTCGACTGGAGAAGGACTTAGGCACAAAAGTTTTCTTCACTGGATCTTTTTCTTTACCATTCTAAGAATACGAGTAGCCCAGTTCATTCTTTTAAATTTAGTACTTTTGATGATATCGGACTCTGCTAAAGTTCGATAAATTTCTGAATTAAAACGTTTTCGCCAAAGGTCCTTTTCTTGGAAACCACCAAGGATACTTCAAAGAACCTTTTCTATCAAAAACTGATATTCTATGTTCTCCATTTTTTCTTATAGTCTAGGTTTCTGAACAGCAAATAAATAAATAAACATCAATAGTCAAATACGATATAGATTATAAAGTAATGCGATGTTATATACATTACAACATAGAATTCTAGTATATTAATCTATTTTGTAGCAAAAATAACGCACATTACATTAAATTTTAAAGTCATTGCTCTATGCAGAAATACAATTTCAATAAGTGAATATTTTTAGGACGAATATAGTTCAGAATGCGTTTTTCACTCAAATAAATCAAATTCAATCTTTATTTTGACAATTCTGCTTGTTTAGCCCTCAGTTGTCACGTAAGACTAGATGTTTCAGTATTATTTGTCCACCTTTTGCGTGCAGATAAAATAAATAAGATACCTAAGTTTTGCTTCTTGTACAAGTTATTTGAGCAAATAAGTTTTGTTTACATATTTTTATGTTATTCGCAGTTTAAATAGCTAACCAGGTACTATTAAGAACGTTTTAATTATCAGTGAGATTTCTTGCAAGTTTAACTGTGTGCTTTAACTTTATCAAACTAAGATAGAAAAAAAGAGACGAATTACTGTACTTGTAAAATTGAATTATTGTGCTTTATAAAGCATGCAATCTAGAATAATTTTTCTTGTATGTTTGTATAATTATCTACTTTTTACTAATACATATTTAAGCAACAGAATTATTTATTTATCCTATTTACGTTGTGTGCTTATGATGCGTCAAAGTCTAAAAAATAATTTTACATATCACCGTACTTAATTTAAAATTATTTTACTATAAATCCCATTTCCACCGTATTAGTCATAAAAAGTTTTCAGGTTAATTTCTCTCAAAAATAAATTAAACTTAACTAAGTGAAACTTAATAGCTTAAACCATTTCATGTATCAAAACTTATCCATAGTATTGAAAAAGACCATTTCACAAAAAGATGTTTTTTTTTTCTTTTTAATGAATCACAATTTTAATTTTTTAAATAAGTACTATATTATATAATTTAATGTACGAATACTTTAGGAAAGTGTTTCAAAACCGGTATGTAATTATTATTATTTTTTTTAAATTTCTAATTGTTCTTACTGGTTCTTACTGTTACTCACTTAATCGCCATAAGCAAAAGAACAGGAACAAGAAAATTTGAACAAAGAAATTAACAGCATCGAAAAGTTCATGAGTTGTCGTCGGCCATTTAGGCAGAGGGAGCGATTGTTCTTGTTTTCCAGTGGCGCCATCTATGGCCAGGAATTCAAATTCTGCCACACCCGTTTATAGGGCGGACCCATTCATACATCCATTCGTTCATCCAAAGTTCGTAATTTGGACTTGAACCAGAGAACGATCAATCACCAATTCAGTACCCCAGAGGTATAATTTGTTATGATAACATGAAGGATTTTGTGATCTGACAGATTCAACGTGCACCAGCCACCATTTACTACACGGAGAGTTTTCGGCCGGTTGGATTAGAACTCCCGTTCTCACGAACATGAGTAGTTTATGAGATAACCGAGGATTATCGCCCCATAACTCTTAATGCTTCCCAATATCTTGATGATTACGTACCTCCATTTATAGTTTCATATGTACGCAAGTGCTATTTGTCCATAGGCTCGTTTTTTGTCGCAAAAGGAAGCCAATGCGATCGAGATAGGGAGCAAGGCGATTATGCCCAGTAAAAAGCGAAAATCTGTAACTGTCTCCCATCTAGTTTGTTAGGTCTATCAAGAAGCCAATTATATCTTCCATATCTGGGTTTCTATTTTAGCTAAGAGTTCATTCTGGTTCGACGACTGCATAGTTTGTTTAATAATTAGTTTAGAGGTGTGAAAAGATTTTTCTCGTGTTGTGTTATCTGTCAGCATAGTATCCTTTATGGCAGGAAATGCTATTTCTAAGTATCTAATTGTGTTAAACATAAACAGCTTAAAATAAGTTTGTTTTTATTTCTAGGTACTTCTTGCGACTTCCTAGTTTCCTAAAAGGGACTTCAAAATACTTGTTGTTTCAAACACACAAAATTTCATCCTCTGTTTGTTAATTTTTCTTAAATTATAAACAAATAGTGCATTGGTTATGAACAAAAATCTTTAAAATGCTTTATGTTTTCATCTTTTTCTAAATTACATAAACTATATTTAGTTTATTTTGCTGGACTGTGCTGTCTTTGTTTGTCCCATGTATATTGTTTGTATTTTTATGTTAATTTATTTAAATGTTCATTTTGTGAAAAATAAATTATTATTTTTGAAATTAAACTATGAGTGGTTCGCCTTTTGTTTGATAAGAACTTGTCTTAAAAAAATCAATTTTTAAAAATTGTGTTATCAGCAGCAAGTAATTGGGAATATAAAAAACAAAATTACGTTAACATTTTTCTAGGGTATAGACAGGTGTTGTGTAACCACCACCTTAATATGTGTCGTTTAATTCTATGTCAAAACTGAAGTAAGAAAAAAGTGTACACATTAGAGGTCACAAATTAATAATTAACCGAGAAAAAACAAACACTCTTATAGAAATCTGGGAGCAGTGTTGAATGACAAACGACAAAACCAGTTTGAATGCCTAGTGAAACTTGAGATGTACTTCATAATAACTTTCAAATCCTCTGTTCTTTTGTCAATTAAACAGGTTTTAATGTTTTAGTCTCCCCTTTAAGAGTTTCATCCTCGCCTAAGTATATTATTTTATAACCGTCGTTGAACAGCAGACCCAATTTTTCGGCCTTACAACGACTAATTTGAATAGTGACACGACCCACCCTATTTGTTTAGGGTTTACGTCAAGATTACATCAAGATCATACAACTGGATTGATACATGATTACAACTTCAATCAAAGATCGCCACAAGGGACAATGATGCAAAATGCGGCCAAGCAAACAATTTATATAAAATAGGTCAAAGGACCCTTATAGTGTTAGCTGATTATAGGGTAGGAGGTCCAAGGACCCTTATTTCTACCATTCCACTTCCACACATTATATAACATGGCAGATAAAAACAATAAATAATACAGATCATTGATCTACAGAAAATGTACAATCTATAGAAGTAAAAGTTACAGAAGTACCCAAAGGGGCAAACAGACAGTCAAAAGACCATAGTACTAAAATCAAACACAATAAAATCACAATGTAATAAAGTCGAACACAAAAAAGTTAAAATTACAGAGAAGTTAAACACCATCGTATTGGAAAAAAGCAGGTAAAACCAATATAAAAATTGTAAACAGTTGACAGTGATAAAAAAAAGCCCATGAAAGCGCAAAATCAAGCCCCAGTAGAAGAGATGAATGGTGCTACTAATGTTCAACTTACAACTACTAATGTTCAACTCCGTAATCTTGTAATTTTGAACCCAATCCAGAAAACAAATGAACTCCTGTGTCAAGTATTCAGAGAAATTTGTCTTCGTAGAGCATCTTTTGATGGAACTAACACGCATTTGCGCTGCATAGAGAGGAAAACCACGAAAACCTCCCATGGTTAGCCTGATGGTTAGCAAGGTGACCCATGATCCGTCTACCACTAAAGACATTTTACGTCAGCACTGTATTCGGTGCGATCCGGATGCAGAATTCGCGTCGACCAGCCACCACTGGGATCCGAACTTGGATTACATCATGGGGTGGCGAGCACTCTATCCCCTGATCCACCATCATTGACCCTAAAGTGTACATTTTTCACTACAATTTTGACAGTTATTTTAAAATTATGTATTAAGAAAGGCCAGTAAGGAGCGCTCTGTATATTACATGTGTAGTACGAAAATTGGCTAACTGTTGTTGTTGTTGTCGTGTCTATGCATCCACTGCTAGTGCAAGGATTAGAAATCATAGAAGAGGGGTGCCATTGCCTCCAAAAAGATTGGACTTCTGCCTGTTGGTCCACGGGAACTATTTTATTTCACTTTGGCTAACTGTAAAGTGCCAATTTAGTAAAAAAAAATTTAAAAATTTAAACTTTGCTTTGTTTTACTTCAAGGTCTGTTTTATTAGCTCTCACATACAGTTAATGGTTGGTTTATGTGCTTATCGCCATTCAGAAACTATAACTATTTATAAAAAATTGATACATGTCTCGAAACAGAAAAATATTAATTATAGTTTTTATACTATACCCACGATATGAACAATTTTCAAAATATAAAATAAAAATTTATTAAATAGTTAATAAGATAAATTCGGGAAATTCAAACATAAAAAAATAAGTTTAACTGAACTTCCCAACTTTGCTGTTTCAGCCAAATTTTTGTTCAGTAGCACCAGAAATTTTGCCCAACTATTATTTCTTAGATTAATAAAGCCTTGTATGCGAGGCTTTTGATATAAATAATTAAAAACAAATACATAATAGCAATTTTAAACAAATATATAATAGTCCTAGAAGATGATGTGGGGTCCACCCTGATGAGCTCATCGATCACCCAACGCTCTGTTGCGAGGAGGTAACCAGTTCGAATCCCATCATGACCATGGGTGTATCTTTGCGATTTCTTCTCTCATTTGTGCTATCTGCTCTTCAACTTGGAACGGGCTTAGAAGCCATTAGCATCAAAAATTATACAGTAATAAATAAGTCAAGCAACGATGTGGTAACGTTACTGGCTGACTAATTTCATCTATCCATCCTAACGAGCCATGGTGGCTCAGGGGATAGAGCTCTTGCCTCCCAATGAGGTGACCCGGGTTCGAATCAATGTTCGATACGAATTCCGCATCTTGCTCGCATTGACCACAATGCTGACGTAAAATATCTTAAGTGGTAGACAGATCATGGCTTACAGTCCGCTAACAGCGAGGCTAACCGAGAGAAACTCTCGTATATTTGCTCTCCATAAAACGTAAATGCGGATTAGTTCCATTAAAAAATCCTCCACGAAGGAAACTTTCTCCCAATACTCGATCCAGGAGTTCCCCCTTATCATGGATTAGATTCAAAATTACAGGGCTACTTAGTTGAACTTTGGTAGCCGTGAACTCAAAATTGGGTTGGGTGTTCAACGACGGTTATAAAATTATACAAAATTATCCTTCCTAACATTGCATAAAATAAAAAACATATTTTGTCTCCACAATGTGTAACTTTAACAGCAATCGCACGAGTCTTAGAAGCTCTAAAACATGGTAACGTAAAGGTGACAAACCTTGATAAATCTATACATTTGTTACAAAATCCGTTTGTCATTATGTAAAGAATATAAAACTTCACCCTATCAGATATGTAAACGTTAACCCTTTCAGGAACGACAGAAAAAGATCGGGAGAATCTTTCAGTCTTAGACAGAGAGCCCAACAAACTGCCTTTTCACGCTTCTTGAGTTTCTACACTAGATCCCTTACTTTCAACCGAGGCCAAAAAACTTATCCTGAATGTCATTGGTGCTCGACAGACATGGCCTCCCCTGCGCATATTATGACTTGTTTGGGGTTCGGTAAAGATGAGGTCCTGCGAGACTCCAGTCTTTTTATGGACTTTTTGGAGGTGTTCAGCGATTCATTGGAGTAGTCCAGCTCTGCTAGACGATTCCGAGATTAGCAACAACAACAAGAGGAACGACAGAATAAAAATTGCCCCGCTTACAGGGTGGCTACTAAATACTGTAAAGTTATAAAAAAAAAATAGGAAATAAGTTTAATCGTTTAGTAAAACAATTTTTTCCCTCGGTTCTTGTGAATGACGTTTTCTATACGTGCAGACGATTTTTACTTCAAGCAAAACATTTAGAATAAATTTAAGGATAGAATCGAAAAGTTGGATGGTTAAACAGCTTTTCGATCACGTATTATCAACCCAGGACAGCTCGTCCACGCTCAGTTCGTTTCAAAAGAACGCATTAAAAGAATTCGTGAAAAGATACGAATAAATTCACAACGCTTCCTTTATCAAATAGCTGCTGAAGTGAACGTGAGTGGAAAAACTACGCAAGTTATATCAAAACGAACTAATATTTAAAGAATTGAACAAGCTTTTCAAGAATTTCAGAAACTTAGGAGCATTTTTGTGTCCCTTGACAGGGAAAAATAAACAAAATTTAACATAGCTTAATCCGCAACAGAGAAATTTCACGAAAATGAGATATAGTTCNGTAAGCACTGTATTAAAAAGGCTTATTTCTTAGCCATAGTTTGCATTAAGCACTGTATTAAAAAAGCTTATTTCTAAGCGATAGTTAGCATTAAGCACTCTATTAAAAAGTTTATTTCTAAGCGATAGTTAGCATTAAGCACTCTATTAGAAAATTTATTTCTGAGCGATAGTTAGCACTAAGCACTGTATGAAAAGGGCTTATTTCTCAGCGATGATTAGCATTAAGCACTGTATTAAAAAGGCTTATTTCTCAGCGATGATTAGCATTAAGCACTGTATTAAAAAGACTTATTTCTAAGCGATAGTTAGCACTAAGCACTGTATGAAAAAGGCTTATTTCTAAGCGATAGTTAGCCTTAAGAATGCTCTTTCAAAACAAAACATTATTTTTGCACGACAAGCTCAGTTTGTAACATAAAATACAGAACACCGACATTAATTTTTTACATCGTATTTTCAAGCAAAATATAATTATTTTATATATAATTGCTTATTATTGTTTATATTTAATTTATCAACTTGAAATACTCCAATTTTAATGTCAGTTAAAGCAATGCATTTTTATATGACAGAAGGCCTAATCTGAATGAAATTGATCAAATAGTTTCTGAAAAATAAAACGCATTTTTGCATCTTTACTTTTTTGAAAACGAATCTTTAATTCTTAAGACGAATTTCATATTTTGGTACTTAAATCCTGCACATAATTTAAAAATTTGTGTGACAAATGGCCAAAAAAGTAATTATATTAATTAACCAATTTGTATGTGATCATTATAAGAAGAAAAAATAAGAGGTTTAAGAAACATCCTAATACAAAAATATAGTTGATTCAGACATTCTTTAATGTTAATTTTTGTATTATTTATTAATTTAATTAATTAATTTAGCTCTAAAATGTGCAACACGACTCCTTTACTTTAAATTTTGAAACAATTTTGAAATTATTAAATTTTTTAGTTTCGTTCTTTTTTTTAAGATTTTTTAAATGTAAGCGGAAAAATAACCGCAGTAGAATTAATTTTTTTTCTCGTTTTATGTGAAGATAAGAAGGACCTTACCCTTAAAGTTCCATTAGTTTTAAAACTATTAAATTTTTAAGGTTTGCTGTAATGTTTCTTGTAGTTTTTTCTATTCTTATATTCCATTCTGAAAGGTAAACATGAATTAGATTTTCTTCGAGTTTTCTTTTTTAAAGATAACATCTAACTCTTAAAAAGTCATATATTTTGCATTCGTTCAAAGAACTTTTATTAGGTGGATTTCATAGTATTTGACATAAATATTTATGTAAATTAAGGTAGAGAGTGAGACTAAGATTTTTAAAATTTTCACCTTTTGGGCCTTAGCTTTCAAATCTGTCACTTCATGATCTCATGTCTCACTCCAAGCCCATTTCTTCAATTGAGACTGTAAGAGAATGAAAAGTTCTTAGCGGCTTGCTTTCGACTGATAAATTTTTTCTAGCCTCTGTAATTTGACTAATAAACATCAATGAATACATAATTTTCAAATTGTCAAATACTAGTTATCCAACTGGCAAAGTTATCAACCCGGGAGTTCTAGTTCACTGTAATTTTTAAAGTGATTGTGGACAAATGGGTACTTGCACTTCGAGAAGAAGAAGACCAAATATACCACCGCATGTGACCTATGGCGTCAGCGTCAATAAACAAAATGGCGTGTCAAAGTTGAGCTAAGTTTTTCCACATAAATTAGAATGTTAATTATGTGAAGTTAATTAAATGCAGCGCCGTATCGCACATTGAATTTATTGAAATATAATTCTTTCTTAGGTTTATTATTTGCTTATGTATTTATTGTAACACGTGATATATTTTTGTTTTGCGTACCTGGAAACTTCGATGCATAATTAGTTTGTTTATGTTCTACATGGCTTCGTGCCTGGTTTTGTGTTAAGTAAGAAATATATGGCGGAAGAATTGAAATCATTGTGAAAGAATCTTTGTGAAGGATTATAGAATGTATCACTTACGAGAATAGATACTTGACGGGGCAAGTTAACTCGAAATGGAATAGAAAGAACAATTGCTAACCCAAATAAAGTCACGTTTTAAAAACCAATCAGGCTCGAGATACCCACACTACGTCACTTACAGGTATCCCATTAATTGAGAGAGAGAATGAAGTTCTTAGAGGTTTGCTTTCGTCTGATAAATTCTTTCTAACTAACTTCGGAAATTTAGAGACATAATTTTTGAACTGTCAAATACTTGTTATTCTATTAACATAGTTATTAAATCGAACGTTCTAGCTCACTATAATTTTTAAAATGGTTCTGAATTAACAATTTATACCAGCAGATTTCTTTAAAATTTTGAAATCAAGCAACTGCAATACTTTTATAAAACTGAAGTAGTAGACTACACTATTAATTACTATATTAGATAAAGTGCAATTTCCATTTTTTTAGCAGGATTTAATGTTAGCAGGATGTTATGCAGGATTTCTATGGGTCTTAGTAAGATTAAGTAATAGTTATAAATTTAAGTTTATGTTTGTAAGATTCACCATTTTTCATAACCATTTTTACCACCCTTTTTAAAAATCATCAAGGAGAATAATAAAAATTGTTGTCATCAGATGCACAGCGAAAAAAAACAGTGATATACTTTTTTTTTTCAAAATTGAAGTTAAAATAGAAGTTTAGGAGATAAAAACTATCGGAATTTTAGAGTTTTATATTATTGTCATAAATCAAGGTAGATACAAAATACTGTTACAATACTGCTTAGCATTAACTGTAGACTCTAGAATCCCTCAAACACTATAGTCAAAAAGATTTAGATCCGGTCAAGAAGAGGACAACTCTTTTGGCTTAATAAATTTCGAACAATTGACATGGAGCCTAGCCTGTGTTGTTTTGGCTCGGTGTTACGGTGCAGAATCTTGCTGAAATATCCAATCGATTTTGGGATACAATCTGTCAGCGTGTGACAATAAATGTGTAACTAATACTTCCTCTTTGTAACTTTAAACATTGATTTTTACCCCTTTATCGATGAATTGCAGAGGAAATTTTCCGTTATTTGACACTGCTGTCCAAATAGTTACAGAATTCTTGCTCTGAAAGCTTTACACAGCTCGTACACTTTCAGGTATATCATCAAAGGTTGCTACATATACAGCATTATTTTCAGCATTATAACTTTGCTCTGTGCAAAATATTTTCTCATCAGAGAAAATCATTCAGTCAGCACTTTTTTTACCGTGTCGGTTTAGCAATTTCTTACATTTTTGTAACCTTTTTAATTTTTGTGCAGTTATCAAACCTTGAACTTATCTCTTGCGACTGGGGCAAAAATCGAGATCTTCATTTAAAAAATTCTTCTATAAAGTACTTCTAAACAAGAAAACTAAAATTTTATCAAAAAATTTACTTTTCTTTTTCATATTAATAGTACTAATAATTTGATTTAAAAAAATTAGTTCGCAAAAATATGTAATTATTTAGCAATATATATGTTTTTTGCAATAGTATTAGTTTTATTAATTTTAAGAGAAAGGATACATACCTATAATTTTGATAGGCTCCCGGATAGAAATGTCTCGTCAGTGACTCCATGTTTCGTTGACGAGAAAAGTTTTTGTTCTGTTCTTTTCGATGCATTTTTGCTTTTTTTTTTCTCGATAAAGTTGAAACATTGTATTAAATAGGCAGTTACCTTAAAAGACAAAATTTAAACATTTGGTTGATTGATCTCAAATGACAATAGGAAATGAAAATGGCTCCTTAACAATAGAATCTAGTTTCAGATACAATAGTAAGCAAGCAAAAGTTTTGAGACGATGGGAATTTTTTTTCTTTTTCTGTAAGCAAACTTTCTTAATGATGAAAATTACTAATTCGTAGCTTTAGTCATCCTACATGGGGAGCAGCTAATAATAGACTTAAAAGTGCTTAGTTCAACAAAAAAAATTTGAGATGAAAAGTTTTAAGACAATTTTGTTTTTCTACACTCTAATTGAAAGTAATCATCTTAAAGTAAGAAAATATTGTAAATTTTTCATACTTCGTGGCATTTCCTTTTGCTTTGATGGCAGTGGCACACCGTTTAGGCATCGAATTAACGAGGCCTTCTAGAGTGGACTTAAGTATTTTCGCCTATTTGAAGAATTTTCCTTGACCCGACTTTTCTATCGATGAATTTTCAAAGATGTTCCTCTGGATTCAGGTCAGGTGACTGAATTGGCCAGTTCAAAGTTTAACTTTCTTAGCTGTAAACTAACTAGCCCCAGTTTCAGAGGTGTGCTTAGGATAATTATCCTATTAAAACATCCATTCAAGAGGCATCTTTTTACGATTATAAGATAGCATGTGAACTAAAAAAGTGTTTTTATAAACATATTGATCCATAGTCCCACTGACGGATGTTTATGAGGGGGTGATGTCATTATGATACCATTTCTATTTCATTTTCTCATTTCACTCTTAGCCATTGGTACCAGAGGTCCATTCTGCTGCTTTTCGGACGTCAAATAAAACGTCGGTCTCCCAAACGAATTGAGCTTGGATTTATCTCTTCAAACGACTTTCTTCCAATTTTTAGTTGTCCATGTTTCGTGCTTCTTTGCAAATTTAAATCGGATTATCCTATTTGTGTTGAGTTGCGTTAAATGAATAGAACGAAATACAAACGAACTGTATAAAGCGTTTGTTTTTGTGTTAGCGTTCAAGCATAGACTGCATGAAAGGGTTAAGGTTGCCATGTTGGCGCAATTACAGGTGTGCCAAGAATTTCAGTAACCGAAATTGCATTAATAGCAGTGTCCAGGGCATAAAAGAAGTTGTTTATGGCGTGTAAATTTTAAATATTCAATTGGACCTTTAAGTTTGATATCAAGTTCTTTTTTAAATTCAGCTGGTTTTGACTTTGGTATGCTGGATTGCCCGTTCGTTGGTTCAACATAGATAGAGTAACTTTTAATTCCATTTTCCATAGCTGACAAATTTAAATTATAATTTCAATTTGTCAGCATTTAATATTTCTGGAGAATATGAATTCAGCCGTAGATTGTCCAGGGTTAATTTTTTGAACATTTATGGTTCAAGTCTAATAAGCGTCATCCGTTCCTTCAGCTAAGCCAAGATGTCTGACTTACGTTAACAAAGTTAAATAACGACTAACTTGTCGGTATTGAAAATAATAAGCTATATAATAATCCAGTTCGGGAAAAAAAGGAGACGAAATATTTTTCCGTTGACTTCTAACCAAAGTTTTAGCACAGTAAAGGGATTAATTCAGATTTCCAAAACTTAGAGGAAAGTCTCCGACATTATTTAACTTCGGTAGCTGGCTTTTGACTTTTAATGCTGCCACGCTTGCTGTTTAAGTTATGATCTCTGTCATATTTAGCGAAATGAATTTACGAAATTCATTTAAAAGATGAAGTTATTCCAGGAGATCTAGATCAACTCTGAATCTTTAAGTACTAAAATGTACGGAGATTGTGCTAAATGAATAAAACAATTGGTCAGTATAATGCGTTTATTTTCGCGTATAGTTTTGCTTAGCGTTAAAACATAGACTGCATGAAAGGATTTAGGTTGCCATGTTGGCGTAATTACAGAGTGCGTTAAGAAAGGTGCTCCGTCGCAAAAGCGGTAATTAACAAATACTGAACATTATTCTTTGCTTGGCTGAGAGGTTTTTTTCACAAGTACCAGTGCACACAATCCAGCTGTATTCAGACGACGCTTTATGACGTATTTTTTCCCTGTGACTGCGAGCACATATCGAAAATTGTGACAAGATGGTTTACAGCTAAGAAGGTTAAAACTTTAAACAGGCCCAGTCAATCACCTTATGAAAGGAAAATCTCGAGACAGATAAATATATTTTCCTACAACGATGGATAATTAATCTTTATTTAAAGCGAAAAAATAGTAAAAAGATTATTCACTAAAAGCATTTGACGTTGCAATAACTTTCAAGCAAATAAATTCCGTAAGAAAAAAATTTTAAAAAAATACTTATTATAGTTCATAAATGAGAATAAGACTTTCATCACGTCAAATTTCAACTCTGTAATAGCATTTCAGAGGTCAGTAAACATGGTATTTTTACAACAGGTTTAACAAATTATGATTTTTGAATGAATAATCACATTTTAATTTTTATTATTCCCTTTTACTTCTTGTACATTTTTCCTCACACCTTCGTATCTTCAAGTTTCTACGTTTCATAATTTTTTGGAGAGCAAAACAAAATATAACATAAAGCAAAAAAAGAGAGAAAAACTTGCAAAAAAAGCACTTAAAATAGCAATGACTCTTTGACTTCTTTTGGATCCCCCGAAATTTTGCACCGCTGCGTAATGAACTTGCATAAGGATCATGGATGTCTCCCATGACGGCTGACAAAGATCCATAAGAAGAGTTTTTACTATTGGATTTCAAGTGGTACTTGGAACATTTTGGCTCCTCTGTCTTTTTAGGTGCTCTAGTTCTGTCACAAATCTGGAAAGAACAACATTTTCTTTTGTGGAAACATTTTATGTCAGTCAAAATTCACCTTCTTTCCTAAATGAAATGAAATAAAAATAATAAACTTACAGGAAGTCTTGCTGTCCTCCTCTGTCATAGTGATGTAACCAAAAAAAAGGAAATTAATACTAGCGAATCTTTTACCTGAAGTTGAAAAACCCTGCCATTTAGAACGCGAACCACGTTCGAGGTTCTAGAATAAAGTCAGTCGATAACCGCACGAGCATTCAAGGGTCACTTTAACTAAAAGTGGCCCTTAAAGCGAAAGATTCGCGTATGCGAATTTGGAAATACGAAAGAAAACCTGTTTGTTGTCGCAGTTCATTTACGTCGCACTAGAGCTTCACAATGGGCTATTGGCGACGGTCTGGGAAACATCCCTGAGGATGATCCGAAGACATGCCATGACAATTTTGATCCTCTGCTGAGGGGATTAAAATTGTGCACCCCCGCTTTGGTAGCCCAATGATCTGCACGCGAAGTCAAGCAGTTTACTGTAAAACAGCTTAACAAGGGCCAATACCGCACACCCTCGGTCCCTACGCTGACTGATCCGAGTGGTCACCCACCCACACACTGACCGTAGCCAGTGATGCTTGACTTCGGTGATCTGCTGGTCGGTGATCAGTCCACTGCGGGACGAACCTGTTTGGTAAAATGCATCTATCGAAGAAAAACTCGCCATCAAGTTCTTGGTCGCATCTCTGAATTTGCAGGAACGATTTTCCTTTTTCACATTCGGTTTTTTTCGAGCGATTTTTTTCACATACGTGAAGCATGCAGAGAGAATTTTACCTATACTTTTATTGAAAATATTAGGTTTAACAGAAATAGGCACTTGAATACGTTTCAAAATACAATTTTTAAGCAAATATAAACCTCCCTAAGCGTTTTGTATAATATTATGTCAACAATAATATCGGTATTTAACAAATCAATTGGAATTGCTAACTTTTTTTATAAATAAAAAAAAGTCCTGAAGTTGAGAGTAAATTCATACAGTAGAATGACTTGAAATAAATTCTATGTTCTTAATAATTTTAGTCACTTGATTTTTTTCTTACAGATATTGTGTAAATATTTTGGCGTAGCTATGGATTTATTTGAAGATTTACCAGAACCTGGTAAGTTACAAAGTAATTCTTAAATTATTTTATCATAACTGAATGTTTTTTTATAAATGTTATTGCTTACATTTTTTTAAATATAGGCTCTCAAAAAGCTTCTATCTTAAGTCCCGAAACTCATTCTTGGGGTAATGCTAGCATTGATATATTTTCCGATTTACCTGATCCTTCTACACAAACTCGTGGTGTCAAAAGAAAAATTGAAGATGAAAATGGAAAAAACATTTGTGAAATATTGAATGGTAAGTCCAAGTATTTATCNGTCTTTTTAGGTGCTCTAGTTCTGTCACAAATCTGGAAAGAACAACATTTTCTTTTGTGGAAACATTTTATGTCAGTCAAAATTCACCTTCTTTCCTAAATGAAATGAAATAAAAATAATAAACTTACAGGAAGTCTTGCTGTCCTCCTCTGTCATAGTGATGTAACCAAAAAAAAGGAAATTAATACTAGCGAATCTTTTACCTGAAGTTGAAAAACCCTGCCATTTAGAACGCGAACCACGTTCGAGGTTCTAGAATAAAGTCAGTCGATAACCGCACGAGCATTCAAGGGTCACTTTAACTAAAAGTGGCCCTTAAAGCGAAAGATTCGCGTATGCGAATTTGGAAATACGAAAGAAAACCTGTTTGTTGTCGCAGTTCATTTACGTCGCACTAGAGCTTCACAATGGGCTATTGGCGACGGTCTGGGAAACATCCCTGAGGATGATCCGAAGACATGCCATGACAATTTTGATCCTCTGCTGAGGGGATTAAAATTGTGCACCCCCGCTTTGGTAGCCCAATGATCTGCACGCGAAGTCAAGCAGTTTACTGTAAAACAGCTTAACAAGGGCCAATACCGCACACCCTCGGTCCCTACGCTGACTGATCCGAGTGGTCACCCACCCACACACTGACCGTAGCCAGTGATGCTTGACTTCGGTGATCTGCTGGTCGGTGATCAGTCCACTGCGGGACGAACCTGTTTGGTAAAATGCATCTATCGAAGAAAAACTCGCCATCAAGTTCTTGGTCGCATCTCTGAATTTGCAGGAACGATTTTCCTTTTTCACATTCGGTTTTTTTCGAGCGATTTTTTTCACATACGTGAAGCATGCAGAGAGAATTTTACCTATACTTTTATTGAAAATATTAGGTTTAACAGAAATAGGCACTTGAATACGTTTCAAAATACAATTTTTAAGCAAATATAAACCTCCCTAAGCGTTTTGTATAATATTATGTCAACAATAATATCGGTATTTAACAAATCAATTGGAATTGCTAACTTTTTTTATAAATAAAAAAAAGTCCTGAAGTTGAGAGTAAATTCATACAGTAGAATGACTTGAAATAAATTCTATGTTCTTAATAATTTTAGTCACTTGATTTTTTTCTTACAGATATTGTGTAAATATTTTGGCGTAGCTATGGATTTATTTGAAGATTTACCAGAACCTGGTAAGTTACAAAGTAATTCTTAAATTATTTTATCATAACTGAATGTTTTTTTATAAATGTTATTGCTTACATTTTTTTAAATATAGGCTCTCAAAAAGCTTCTATCTTAAGTCCCGAAACTCATTCTTGGGGTAATGCTAGCATTGATATATTTTCCGATTTACCTGATCCCTCTACACAAACTCGTGGTGTCAAAAGAAAAATTGAAGATGAAAATGGAAAAAACATTTGTGAAATATTGAATGGTAAGTCCAAGTATTTATCTTTCAATAATTTTATGGTGAGTTTAGAAAAACTATGCTCATAAATGTTAAATTGTCAGTTGCACATTTGCCCATACTTTATAAATTTTTTATGGGTACTTTTAGCAAAAAAATGGTCTTTATCTCGAAGCAGACTTAAGTAAAATAAAAATTTGCTTGCGAACACAAAATCTCAATTGAAAAACTTTCTTCACTCATTGATTGAATAAACTCTCGTAACTAGTTTCAACCCTTTCGTCACCACCTCATTTTGACACAATTCGTTTGAAAATCACAAATTTTTTTAAAAATGTTTAATTTTTATAGGACTTTATGTTGATTCATACCACAGGAATGAGTTAGGTAAAAAAACTGAAAATAGATATCAAAAAAATGTTTACGTGCTAAAAGCAGTTTTTAAATAATTGAAAAAAATACCTTGAATTTGAACAAAAAAAATTTTATGTAGGAAGCATTTATCCACAAAATGTTATGAACGTTTTAATAAACGTATCTAAGTAGGATTTAACTTATTTGTTTCAATTGTGCGAGTATGAATCTCAAAGGGGGATTTTTAAATCACGCAAATGCAAATCTCGACATTTAATTGAAACTCGAAACAATCGCGTGAATATGAATTCGAAATTTAATTTAAAAAATCTTATGAATACAAATTTGAATGTTTGATTTTAAAATCGTAAATATGAATCTCGATGTTTAATTTTGAGAACATATTAATAAAAATCTCGGTATTTCATTTTCAAAATCACATGAATAGGAATTCCGGTGTATAATTTTTAGGTTGCGATGCGAATTATAACAGTGGCTTTTAAACTGTGTGAATATGGAGCGCAATATTTGAAATAAAATTGGGAAAGTACAAAACATGATGCGCAATCTTAAATCACATAAATAGGAATCCCAATGTGTGATTTTATATTATTCAAATGTAATTTTATATTGCCTTTGCATTGGTTGGAAAAGGAGTAAAAAGGAATTTCCTTTTCTGCAGAATTCAAAAATGACTAATTTTCTTTTATAGTAATAGTAAAAAATTTGGAAAAAAAAATTTTGCAAGATTTTTAACTAGTCAAACAAAGCTGAGATAGTTTTCAATTTTACTTGTCATAACAGTGTAAGAATATTAAAATGTAAACAAGCCTGCATTTTTATTTCAGTGTTAATTTATTTTTGATGAAAAGCAGTTATTTAATTTAATTTTAAACTTCAGTTGAGTTTCTCAGAGGCCACAGCCTAATTGTTGCATAAGATACCTTTTCTTCAAACTGTGTAAACTAAATCTTCAAACTTTGTACATGAGCTCTAATAAAAAATTAGTTGTTTTGAAATAAGCTTGTTGGGGAAAGACATGTATGTTTTGTATTTCTAAATATTTCTGATGATAATAATAATGCTTCTTTGTTAATAGTAATTAACTTTACAGATTCATTGTTCCTTTTTTTATTTATGGTAAAATACAAATTCATCACCCTTCAAATGTTGGCGTGAATCACTAAAATGCTGAATGGGCAGTATAAATAGTTTCAAGGATGTAGAGAGAAAAAGAAAGCCAATTACAGTTGAAAATACTAAGATGTTATTGAATTGTTTTATGATTAAGAATTTATGAAACAAAGTTAGCTTATCATTATTTTTTATCCTCCGTGATAATCATGTTTACTTTCATTAAAAATTAATTTATAACAGTCACTGTGCAATAGGAAACAAAACACAAAAACAGCCTTGTTTTATAATTCTTACTTGAAATCAGCTTAAACTCTACTGGCATTAAAAATCTCAGCCTGGTAATTTTTTTATTTGTAAGAATTTTATTTAAAATCTGTTCGCACTTAATATTCATATCTGCTTTGACTCTTCTGTTTTGTCTTTCTGGGAAAGTGAAGAAGATTATCCTGTATCTATAAATATCAAAATGTTCTAAAAAAGTACAGCTAGTTTATTTTTTATTATTATCTTCTGTATTTCTTTCACTCTATGAATTCTGTTTATTGAGATTTGTTTTTTATTAAGATTTTCTTCGTAGACTACGCACAAAGCATATAAAAAATTTTTTTTTATTCTTTTTATTTTTATAGTACATTTATTTACAGATATTAATTCCTGGTGTATGCAATAATATTCATTCAATACTCATTATTCAATAATCATTTAGGAAGAAAATATGCCTGACCTTGTAAAAGTTTCCTTTGCGCATGTATTTTTTAGACTAGCATACTGAGCTAGGCATGTGAAAATTGCATTGTTTTATAATTCTTACATATTTGAGATTTTTCAAAAAAAAGTTGAAATTACTTAAGTTGGATTGGAATTTTCATGAACCTTACATTATATCTCAATTAATTGTAACAATTAGTTTTTATTTATTGTTTCAAATTTTTGTGTGTTTAATCATTTGATCAATTCTCTTTTATTTATATTAAGCTTTAATGTTATTTATTATTGATTTCTTAATTTCAATGTCTATTATAGTTACATATTTTCAAATAATAGTCGGCTAGATTTTAAAGCATGAATTTCTTTTCTATTTCAGAAGAAAAATTGTATGATATCCAAGGTTTTTCTGCAGAAAAGAAAGGTGAAAGAGAAGAAATGCAAGACTTCCACATATTAATTGATGATTATCATAAATTTATTTCAGATCTTCATCCATCTATGTAAGAGGAATTCTCTGATTTAAGTATCTTCCTTTTTTTTCTATTATACTGCCATTTATTATGTAACAGCTGTGTTTTATCTATATTTAAAACAATGATCTTTATATTAACTCATCATTCATTTTTTATTTAAAATAGTTTTCTTTTGCGTTTATGATATTTTTTATATTTTATTAAAATTGAATTCACCCTGTCTTTTTTTATTATTATTTGTTTTTCAAATTTTTTAAATAATCACTATGCAACTAATGATGTTATTGAACAATTGTTTTTTTTTATGTATCTATGAGTTATACACATTACCAATCATGCATTTAACACAATGATGCAACATTAATTTTTCAACAAAGTATCCAATGTAAAACTATAATACTTGCATTATATGTCACATTTCCAAAAATTCTTTGAGTGCAAATATTCTTTTGAAATTTTCCATGTTATTTTTTATTTATTTTATTATTTTTTGCACCCCAATTTTTTATGTTGCATTACACAGCATGATACTTATCAACTTTACTCTCAAGTCACACATGTCAGCTTTTGGCAGGATTCCACCTAGTTTTGTTCATCTTTTTTTTAACCGTGCGCTGTGATGATTTTCCATTTGGTTTTCAAAACTCTGATTTTTTAAAAAATTTTAACAAACAAAGCTTTATTGGGAACAAAAACAAACACATAAATACAAAGAATATATATTTGAAAATCCTGTCCAGGCGACAAAGAAAGTTAATGCAATAAATTTAAAATAGAAGTAAAAAAATAAAAATTACATGAAACTATATAAAAAAATAACAAAGGTAACATAAGAAATTCATTTGGATTGGCCCAAGACTGGTATAAAAAATCAGATGCTTCCTTTAAAGAGAAAAATAGAGATCTAAATCGTCAATGTTCATCACAAATTGAAATAAAGCACACTTAAAAGAAGAATATATTTGGATATTTTGCAACTGAAATGGTAATTTATTATATAATTTAGGTGCTAAGTAAAAAAACTGTTTTCGGGAAATTTCTTTTGCAAAGTGGGGAATCTCATATATTTCAGTCGGTCTCCTTTAAGACACATTAGTTTTTAATTTGCATATTAATTTATTGTTGTGTAAATAAAGTAAAATATGCAAAAATACATTATGGCAAAATGGTAGTAGATTAATTCTTGTATTGGTAGTAGTTATACCTGAATTATTTATATTTAGAGAATTAATAAACTTGAAGCATTTATTCTGAACTGAGATTAAAGGAAGTAAATTAGTTTTATATTCACCGCCATATATTATTGCACCATAATTAATTAAAGAATAAAACCAGGAGTAATAGAGTGCTTTCAGAAAATTAAAATGAATTTTATTCTTAAAGAGATAAAATTTAACTAGAACAAAACGCAATTTTTTAACTAAATTGTTAATATGTTTTTACTAAGCATTTACAATGTTAAATTACTCATACACTCTCAATTTACAATAAATTTACATCATTTCATGGATCGCTTTTTTAGCACCTAAAGCTATGTTTTTCCCCATGATTTTCAAGTACCTAATTTTCAATATAATTATATTCTAACCCATGAATTTAAAGCCACATATTACAGTGATCACTTTTTGCCATGATAGTTTCATGCACACTTGCAATGTTTTTTCAAAATTATTCTATCATAATTTATATTTTTATCAGTCTCTTGATTTTACAAGATTGAATAATCAGTTTTTAGTGAACAATTTATTCAATCTTTATTGTCAATTTATGATAAAAGTAGAGCACATTTACAGATCTTGAGTGCGTTTTCTCGAAGTTTTTTCCGTGTAGTATATGATATGCTATATATCACATGCTAAACACTATAATCAGAAACCTTGACTCTTATGAAAAAGTTTCTTTACTGTTTTTATTTATTTGCATTTCAAATGATTTTAATTTTTATGAATAAATATTTACTAATTGTATTTCACTAGATTAATTTATTTCGTATTACTTTCATAAAAAATTTTTATGATTTCTATGATAATCCATAAAAACTTTTATTAAATGCGTGCACATAAATCTTATTGAAAACAATATTAAAAGATTAATTATCAGAGTACATATTTACTCCACTCTAAAAATAGTTTTTCTCAATTGTAAATATCAAATTGAAATTAATTAGTATTGAGATAAAATTTTATTTTTTAAAAACATATTACATTTTCATGGTACATTTATCTTATATAAATAGAATTTTTGAATTAATTTTTACATCCTATTTAAAACTTAAAATATTATAAGAAAATTAGAATGTGATAAGTTATAAAAATATTTTTTCAAATGTATTAAAATAATACAATACATTGCACATACTGACATTGTATTTTTAAATTTACTTTTATATATTAAAAATTTAAATTATTTTTTTGTTTCTTAACATATTAAGCAAACTTAGTGCAACTATTTGCATTGTATCTGTGCGTTTAAATTTTGATTTGTAGCAAAATTTATCTAAATAGCATAGTGTTACATGTATTTGTTTACTTGTTTCCAGATCCAGGCTTTCATATTATGCAGTATTTGATGGACATGGAGGAGCTAGAGCATCCAAGTTTGCTGCCAATCAACTTCATACGCATCTGGCACAAAAATTTCCCAAGGGTATCCACAGTGTTCCAGTCTGAATTTATTTAACCATTTTGCTTCATTAGATTTAAGGTCAGTCATTTTAGACCGTTGCACCGAATTCTTTGTTAGAGGGGGGATCTCTTTAAATTGGAAGTATTCTACGCCCAAGTTTCGAACAATCCTGTCAATAGGTATGCTGCCGTACAATGAAGTTGCATAAATGTATTTTACTTTCATAAAATATTAACTTTTCTGAAATTTTTCAGTTCACGCTTTCAATGAAAAACTAACAACCTTTCTATAAGTTCCTGTTGTATGTGAAAGAATATTTTTAAATTTATCATATTTTGCCTCGGTGATAAGATTTTTTTCCCCCTTAAATTTGGGACTCATATGTTAAATGAGAATATGATTTGGGACCAAGTATTGTATGGTTAAAATATTTTCTTATTAAGAAAGTTGAAATTAAATAAAAGTAAAGCTTTTTTTGTATCATATTTTATTTTTAAAATTAGTGTTTATAGCCTACTGAAGAACTGGTGTATATATTCATTATTTGTTTTAGTAATATGAAAAGCAAAGACTAAAATTTTATTTTGAAAATTATAAGTCTTTCTTTTCTTTATTTTAAAAACAGTATTCAATACATTTTTATTCTAGTACTACCTTTTGCTAGGTTCCAATTGTAAAATAAAACTTGTTTAAAATTCGTTTTTCTTTCTGAAATTCATTTGATATTAATAATTTGTTGTAGCTGTTCAAAAAGTTATCTGTTTATATTGTCAAATTACATTTATACATCTTTGAAGATATCAAAAGCTTCTTTTTATTTCATTTTTAAACTATGTTCTAATTGCATTAATAGAATTTTAAGTGCACTTTTTCTCTGTATCTTAAAATAACCATTTGTAATAAATAATGTACCAATTTAGGGATAATTATTTCTTTTATTAAAATCTATGTAAACTCAATATTATGGGTAGTACCCCATTTATGAAGTTAATTTGTCTACTTGTGCAAATATTAATAATTATTATTTGGAAAATAGCATTTGGGGGTCTTTATTTTGTAACAAAGTAATGCTGAATATTTTTTTTATTTATTCTCTATAATAGCCTTTCATATGAACATTTTTTACGTAAAACTGTTTTATGAAATTTTTCCATTTTTCTTAAGTCCTGTGCATAGTATTATTAACACAAGGAAAATCAACCGTTGTAAAAATCTTTCTGAGAGTCATATCAGTATTAAAATTAAGATTTCTATTAATATTGCTTTAATAAAATAAATTTCTAAGAAACTTTTACCTGCGAGAATAATCTTTCACTATATGTACAAGAATAATTACAGATACATGATGATAATGATATATGAGAATAATAATTACTGAAGAATACTGATATAAGAATAATTATGAGGCAGCTGTTTTTGTGAGGCCATTTATTAAGTTGTTTTCCCCAGTTTCGAAATGTTATTGAAATTCCTTACAAAAATGTGTGATTCTCTCAGCATCCTGAGTGGGAAAAAATTCTTAATGTAGTAGTGAATATTTTTGAAGCTATTTAATCTTTTCTTTCTTAATCTGCATGAATAACTTGAACATTAAATCTTTATGAATTAGATTACATTACTAGAAATTTAATTAGAAAAAAATATTTTTTTATTCGGTATTAAATTATTATTTTGTGAACTTAAAAGACAGTTGTTAATTAATGCATCTATTTAATATATGTGGTAATAACTAAGAATATTGATATCTTAAAAAAGGTGTACTTGTTAAGTTTGATTTCTAAGTTTTTTAAGTACTACATTATTTTGTTTGCTTCCTTAATCCTTTTATTCATAATTCCTTCCTCATTTTGCAGGCCCTTCTGTAAACATTGAAAAAGATATTAAAAGAACTTTGACAGATGTTTTCAAAAAAACTGATGAGGAATTCTTGAAACAAGCTTCAAAATCTAAACCATCTTGGAAAGATGGAACTACTGCCATTGTAGTGCTTGTCATCCAAAACATTTTATACATTACCAATCTTGGGGACAGTAAGGTAATTTATATCTAAAGTATTTATTATTTTCTTTAAATGAACTTAAATAAATCTTTCTCAGGCAAATATAACTTGTATGTAAAATACATATATGATGGGAAAAAAAAACACTATTTGAATTCATATTCTTTTGATTAACTTTTATTTTAGGCTATACTTTGCCGTTATAACAACAAAGCTGGTAAACATGTTTGTGTTCCTTTAAGCACTGATCATTCTCCAACTGATTACAAAGAAAGGATGCGTATTCAAAAGGCTGGTGGATCAGTACGGTAATATTCAATTATTAATGATATTAAGCGTCTTATGTATCTTATTGATCAAAGTTGTTACAAATAAAACAAAAACTGATTGCAATGTTATAAATTAAATATGCTCTTTATTAAGATAATGGATGATAGATTTAATGATGGTTTTGGAATTATATTGGATGTCACTTCACAATAATAATGTATATTGAAATAGAACAAAATTGTATTTGGATATTTTGTCGGTCATTGAATGAAAGACAAACATTATTGATTTCAAAGTAAATAACAAACAAATTAAGGCCGGAAATAGAATCTAGAATAATTAAAGTAAGAGTAATATGATCATTTGCTAAAAGGGTAGTACAAACCCGACGTGAAGTAGCAATAATCCAATAAATTCAATAATTACACTATGTGAGGTTAATATTAACTAGATTGGTATCATCAAATTTGGAATAAAGTGGGCACTAAAAGTTATCAAAATTATAGATTTAAGATATAAGACAATAACTTTCCATATCCAAATAGAAGCATAGCATTTAAGATCGTGATGGAATGTTTCCAATCAAAAATGAATCTGTGCTCACAAAACAAAATCTGTTCTCACCGCGTACCGGAGAGATATTGAAGAAAAGGAATAGATCAAAATAAAGACACTTTCAATTCAGCACAATTTCCTTTAATTTTTTTATGTATATATTCCTTTATTTCTCACATTTTTGGGAACAAAACATTTTTTTAGGACCTAAACACACACAAGACAGGTATTAAAACATAAAGTCAGGAAGCATTTTAACAGATGCCTATAATATTTCAAGAAATGGGTGGCAGAAGAGTAGTTTTGAAATTTTATAAAGGTTTTTCATTCAAACGTATACATTATAAAAAATACAAAAGGGTAAATTTAAAAGGTGATAAGCAGATAAATACGAAAGGAACACTTAATTGGAAAGAATTTTAAATATTAAAGAAACATTCAAGGGTATTAAGAGGTAGATATAAAGGACATTGAAATTGATGAAAAAGTAAAGGTTTTGAGAATTTGTATTAATGTTAAAGCCAAAAGATAAGGTTGTAAAAATAATTTTAAGGAAAATAATAAATAAAGAATTCCATCAATATGGACCAGAGTCTGCATCTCGGAAAGAAAGGGTAGGAAGTAGTACACTCCTTGGTGCATGGAAAGCTAGAGAGTGTGTCATAATATTCAGAAAAATTTGACAGAAATCCAGACAAGCAATAACTAATTAAAGTTCAAGAAGCAGATGATTAAGATTTTTTAAGTAATTCCCCCCCCCCTAAAAAAATTTAAATAGAGGAGTAATTGTAACATTAGACTAAGTGCAACCGTGACAAAAGTCTCCTTCAAAATATAAATTAAAAATACTTTTGTCTATATTATTATTTTTAATTATACCGTTTTACAAGGTAAAAGTTCAGCTTTTTCTAATTTCATAACATTTAGAACTTTATTTTTTTAAATATCTGGAATGCTGATCTCACATAGATTTTCTTTTGGTAAGGAAACAATTTTTTAAAGTTAAAATTAGATCTATTTAGTGAAGTTATTTTAACAGGAAACAAATCACTATTTGAAATGTTTCTAATTGTGCTGAAATTCAACAAATATTTTAATTTGCTATTTTATTTGTAAAATGTATTAATATCCTATACAGTCGTCTGGTGCCAGAATTCGCAGAACTTATCCTCCAAACTTTTGGAAAAATGTATTGCTGATACAGACAAGACAACAATATTGATAAATAATTTTACTCTATAGTAATTTTTAGGCTAATCATTTTTTTTAAACGCTTGTGTTAGGTTAATATACATAAATGTATTCTCTAATGTGTATGTACACTATTCTCAATAAATTCAGGAGTACAAATTCAACAAAAATTAGAATTTTCATTAGTAATGTTAAATCTGTCTACTATATGCATCTGAGACATGGTACTGCAATAAAAATAACATGGAAAAGCTGTTAGCATTATTAACAACTGTTTAAGAAGAATCTTACATATCAGGTGGTTTAATAAAACTTGTAATGCAGAAATCTGTAAATAAATAAAACAGAAATGAATTAATCTGGAAATTAAAAACATAAATGGAATGGTCATGTTGTACATAAACTTAAAAATAATCCTACATAAACCTTTAAAAGCATTTTAATGTAAAATTTTAAACTTCAGCTCAAGTGAAATAGAGCACATATCATTAAAATGCATTTTGAAAAACAATGAATGCTAGTGCACTGACTCAAAACTCATGTTTAAATTACTATATGCTTTTTTTATTCAATTATGATTTTTACAAGTATATTAATTAGGCTGATCTTTCTTAGAAAAAAACAGTGCTATTACATTTATTTGTTTACTTAAGAAGATTAGAAGTTACAGTCGGACCTCTATTTAACGAAGTCGCTAAATCCCGAAAAAAAGTTCGTTATATGGAAAATTCGTTAAATAGAAAATNTAATTAGCAAAGTCTTTTATAAAATCTTTTTTTATTATTTAAGAGATGGCAGAGTAATGGGAGTTATAGAAGTGTCAAGATCTATTGGAGATGGTCAGTATAAAGCTCTTGGATTGTGCTCTGTACCTGATGTTAAACGCTGTCAGCTTACTGATGATGACTTGTTTATTCTTCTTGCATGTGATGGATTGTGGAAGGTTTTCTCATCTGAAGAAGTTATCAACATAGTCTTAAGTTGTAAAAAAGTAATATGCTCTCATTATTATAAATATTTCAAATCTATTATATTTATGGCATAATATACCAGTTGTATTTGGAAAAAGAAATAATCAAATTACCTTTTCTTATATATATATAATACTTTTTTATATTAACACAAATTTTATTGCAAATTATATAAAATTTTGTTGCAAATTTTTTATTTGCAAAAATTAGTTGTTTATTACATTATACAATGATTGGTTATTTAAAAGATATATGATTCTTACTATCAAAATTGGAAATCTTATACAACAAGCAGTTTTGTGACTATAAGTGGTCAAACACACAGAGCAAAAACTACTGTAGGGAGCAAAATTTTTTAATGACATCAATTAATAATTTGTACATTTAGTCATCTTTCATGAAGAGCAATTAATAATGGACTGGAAAGTTTTTCATTTAACAAACACCAGACAAGAATTTGAAAACTGTCTAACTAGACTAGAATTGTCTAACATAAATTTTTTAAATTAAGGCAAGTATTAAATAATGAATATACTATCTCTTAATGAATATATAACCTCTAATGAGTTTAGAGTATATTTCTTATGAATGAATATATAGTTTCTTATTCCATCAAGGGGCTAGGAAGTTTCCCTTTTCCTGGAAATGCTTTATACCTAGAATTGATTTAGATTGTTCAAATTTTTAAACATTCCATATGTTTTAACAACTTTTTTATTAAAATATTAATTAAAATTTCATTAATGAGATTAATTTAAATGATATTTTCAACAGCAAAGAATATACTCAGATTTAATAGTATAATAATATTAGTTGTAATATAGGATATTGAAAAGAATCCTATTAACATCATTAGTTGAAACTTTCAATTTCATTCTTATCACTAAATAAGCTTATTATCATTGAGTGACTCATGGCGGTAAAATTGTTTTTAATGAAATCATTGTTCTTAGTTGGCATTAAATTAAAAAAATCACTTTGGTTCTAAGTTTATTTTTTTTTTTCAATTTTACATATTAGTTGAAAGAATTATTTTTACTTAAGGCTGAAGTTGACAATTATCTTAAAATTTAATGATATACAAATTAATTAACTACATCCCATCTAAAATAAGCTAATTAAGTATTAGCTTACGGCTAACCATATCATTAAATTCAAAACATAATATCATTAAATTCATGTTTTCCTCCCATTTTAACACATCTCCTTTAAACTTGATGTCAAAATCTTTAAAAATATGAAATATATCATAATCATTGAAATTATGATGATGTAATAAAAATTGTGATTTAGTTATTATAGTTTTAAAATTTAATTTTATGGAAATACCTTTGCACATTTTAGAAATAATACTGAAACTATTCTAAATGACATGCTTTATTAATTAGATTATTGTCTTATTTTACTCACTTACTAATGTTACACACCAAATAACCGAACTTAGTTTCACTTTATGAAAGTTAAATTATATGCTATTTTATAATAATTAATGCTTGACATTAAACTAAGGAATCAATTGATTTTTTATGTGTTTCAGTTATCTAGCAAACTCATTGCAACTTACATTTTGTCTTTTGCAGGAACGTTCAGAAAATAAAAACGAAATATGTTATGAGAGTGCTTGCAATAAATTGGTCAATGAAGCTATCCGTAAATATAGTGGAGATAATGTTACAGTTGTCATTTTATCTGTCAAAAAGAACTGAAATTACTAAACGAAGTATTTAAGCAATCACTAATAAACATTTCAGTTTCATCCAAGTTACAGAAGCAAAATATTTCTGGTTCAAATTCTTCATAATGTAGTAAATATCAAGTAGTTTTTGTAAATTTTTATAGTTTATGAGAAAAATATATATTCATTCACAGATTTTTCCTGTCATGGTAAAATTTTGATTTTGACTGAATGTTTTGTCCTGTTTTTAGATTATAAGATGATAATAAATCGTTAAACTATTTATTATTTATTTATCCAATAAATAGTTCTACTATTACAAGTGTGGAAAAGGAATATTGAAAATTAACTGCAGTTTTTGTTTTTAGATAATTTCTTTTCTCTTTCTTTTCACAATTTTTGTGTAAAATGTAAACCTTATCAACTGCATTTTTGATTAAATAATGAAGATGTGATAGCGACGCTTGTTAACTAGGCTTTTTTTTAAAAAAATTTAAAATATTAAATTTATAAAAATTAAATTTAAAACTTAGAAAATATTAATAAATAGATAATTGATGATTTTTGTCCACAAAAAGGGCAGTTAGCTATTTTAACTAGTTCTGCCATGCAATAATGTGCATTGATAATAGCAATAATGTTTTAAATTCGAGATAGATTTTTATACGTTTGATATTTTTGTATGATAAACTGCACACACTACAATTTTTTCAAAAATCAATTTTTTTTATCAGTTATCAGAAATTCTATTTTTATTGATTGCATGAGCGAGGGAAAGAGAATAGTTGTCAAGCTGCTTTCTACAAAATGTATTGTGCAGCAAGCACAATATATTGTGCAAAAAACATAATGCACAGCAATGTAGGTAACTCATTTTAGATGCCAGTTTTTATTTTTACAATTGACTCTTTGAAAAGAAAATATCTAAATAAATAAAAAGAAGTTAATGAATGCTTAATAATGGACATAGTTTAACAAAAGTAAGATTTAAAGCAATACATAGTTTAGCCAAAAATAAAATAATAATATAATATAAATAAAATGATTAATAAAATAAATATAAATCACATAAATAAAAATATTTAATTAATAATTTTAATGAAAAGAAAGTTTTTGAAGAAAAAGTAAACTTTTCTTCAAAGTTTCTAATTTTTATTGTTTTTCCTTTGTTTTTAGCTTAAAAACATATTCTACATTACTTAGTGTATGGTATGTTAGGTGTATTACTTAGGTTTTCTTTTACTGCAGTCCATTATTTTGAGAATAACTCATTTGCATAGATTATTGTTATGTAGTACATGCTCAACATTTTATTTACATGAATGATGAACACTGAACTGATAATTCAGAGTTCTGATACAGAGCTACTTGCACATAAAGATGTGCAATATAAACCCATATGTTAAATATAAGAACCAATTCATTGGAATTTTCCTCCATGTAAGATGACATGGGGAAACTAATGAGTAATATTGTTTTGTGTTATTTTTCTATTTAATATGTTTGCCTAATTTTGTAAGATAGTTTACAACTTTGTAATTGAACATTATCCTAAAAATTTTGATGACTACTCTTCAAAATATGTAGCTCATATAATATTTAAGATTTCTAAGTATATGCTATATATAGACAATCCATATTTTGTAAATTTAATTTAAATTTATTATATAGCATCCCTAATAATAGAAAATAGTGCTTAGTAATGTGTAATTGCATGTAAAAATACATTGTTCAGAAATTAATGACATATTTGAATAAATTCATGGCATAAATTTGCTGATTATCATTTAAAATTTTTGATAACATAAAATTTTTGCTTACCAACTAAATTTAAAATGTAAATTACCTTTTTTTAAATTAATTTTTCTTAATCTCTATTATAACAACAGAATCCTTAACAATTTCATTATAAGAATAAATGTATAATTAAAAAATATTATTTTCTAAGCATATATATTATTCATCTTATGTATATAAATCTAATAGCAATCCATTGTAAGCCATTACTTAAAAAAAATTGGAGTTTCTCAATCATGCCCTAATTTTTCAATTAAATAACGTAATGCCAGTTGCATTTTTAGAAAAATCAACAAGACTGCTTTAATGTGTCAGAATTGTTGCCAGTTATTACAAACAGTGAAAATAGTTAAAAAAATTATTGAAAAGTCCCATTCCTCATTCCTTATTTTTTTTATTTTTTATTTGCAAACTTTTACCCTTACTTTCCGTAACTTATTCAATTTGTGGACAAACTCCTATTTTTTATGTAATGATAAACTTTACTTTGTTATAGAATTAAAAGTAATATTTCCTATACTTTTATAAATTCTATTACTCTTTGTGCTAATAAGTTATATTGGAACTTAGTTTTAAAAAAATGTATTTTAATTATAGTAAATTAAATAATACAATTTGCATTTTAATATTGCCTCAGAAAGTAGAAGCTTATCATCAGTAGTATAGAAATCTATGAAATATTAGCTTTGTTTCTATGGAAAAACTTAGCTTCATTTTGAAAACTTTTATACATAAATGTTATATTATCAAAAAACAGAAAAATAATGTCTAAGTCTAAAACAATAATCATTTTATTGGTTACAGTAATTTAAAACGTAATGAGAAAAAAAAATTATGCTGACTAATGATAATTTTTTTTTCTTGCGCTTATTTGATATATTGTTTGAGGACATTGAAACTATGAGTCATTATAAAGCTTTTAAATGTCATTTATGTTTTCCTTCTTTTTCTTTTAATTTCATTCACTGTAATTAATTCATTTAATTTCTTTGGCATTATTCATTGTGTTTCCTTTGTGTAGCTTAGCTATGCTAAATCTTGAGTTATAAAATCAGTTTTACTTTATTTTATGCAAGCATATGCGTAATATTTTACTTAGTTTCAGCATTCAATAGAAAAAAATTGAATTGAAATCTTATATTCGTGGAAAATATTACATGCGTATTTGTAGGTTATTGATTGTTTTGTAGTCAGAGTTGTATGAAATGTAATAAAAAGTATTAGTTTTATATATTTATGTTTTAAATATTTTTTTAGGTGTAGAATAGATGGTAAATCAATGAATACCATTGTAAACACTGAAAATTATTCCAATTTTTATTCTGATAATATTTGGAGTTTTTTTTTCAATTAAATGCTTCTTTAAATTTAAAATGTTCAATCACCGAGAAATAGATTTCTCGGTGATTTGAACATATGGATCATTGTGTTTTACTACATTTTTCACTTTGTAGAATATTTTATCTGCTACAATTTTTTTTTTATATATACTATAAGATGTTTTTTTTTCTTATGTCTAGCCATATAAAATCACCTTTTGAACTAAACATACCATAATAGATAAATTTTGTTATATCCTACTTGTTTCACATATTGCAAATACATGTACATTGTATCATTACATACATATACATTGGATTAGCAGAACTGCTTACCAGTAGGCAATTGAAATATTACATATATCTAAACTTTCTGTGAGGAAATTCATATTTTATTTATAGCTATGTTAGGCTTTAGATAGATTGTAAATTTAGCAAAATAATATAATACTTTTTTTTTACATGACATTATACAATCATGGCGCACACAAACAATACTTTCATGGTACCTCATTTCCCATTGTCTTGTTTTGTTTTTTTTAATTTATTCTTTATAAATTCTGAGTTCATAATGAATAATAAACACAGAATTTGCTTCAGGTTAAACAAAAAATAACTATATTTTACTAGTTAATATTTTAAATGAGGAAATAAATACTAAATGCCTCGTCAGATAATTTTAAAAACAAATATACACAATTTCAAATCAAGTTAATTGTGTTAAATATTTTGTGCTTCAAATAAATTTAAAAAGAATAGGAGCAAGATTTAGTAAAAGAAATTGCAACTGCCTTCTTTTGAGTGCATTATAAAATATAACAAAGTATGTCAAAGAAAGAGAACTATAATGATGGTGACAGAACATGAATTTAGCTTACTGAAGTAAAATATGCTGTTTAAAATTTATTTAAAGGCGTATTTAGTTTTTTTAATGCATATTTCACTTAATTTTATAAGAGAAAAATATGTAAGAAAAATAGGTAAAAAAAATTTAAATATAAAAAATACAATAGTGTCAGGTGTAAATTTCAGGTATTATTCATTTATGAAAGAATTATTTTATATTTACAAAATTTAAATAAATTATACCAGGGAACCTTAGGATCTTGCTTTAAGCAGAAAAACTCATTTTTCTAGCTCTAATTTTAGTTACTCAGAACAAATAATTATGCATTTTAGTATCGGACATAAAATATTTGTCCAACACCAAAATTAGAATTCTTGTAGAAATTAAAATGCGCAATGTAGAAATTAAAATGCTATGTACTTATGCAACAGGACCAGTTTTTATATAATGCACATTACTGATTATTTACTTCACTTCTCAATATTTATATGAATTTATAAAAAAAATCAGGATTTTTTTAATAGTCACTTAATGCGACTAAAAATTTCAGATATTGGTATTCAGATACTAATTAGAAAATAAATTTATCAAGTTAAAAGTTAATATTTCAAAATCTTCAACTTTTTACCTTTAAAAAATAACACCTTGTTTGCTAAAAAAAATATTTACTTTAAATTTTTCATCATTTGGTTGACCGTACCATGGAACTGCTCATTCATTGTTTTAAAGAGACTTGACAAAAAAAAATTTTAAGTTAAAATGTTTTTTTTTTTTTTTTTTTAACTTCTATGCGATATTTGATTAATAATTGTGAATATTTATAGCATGCAAGTATATATGTATATGCATAATTTTGTTTTTTTATGGAGTATAATTGAATGGGGTTTGATACATTAAAAAAAAATTTTTTTTACCGATTTCACTCTTCATGCTCCAATGTTTCTTTTCTTCAATATTTCTTGATTAACTATGCAAGCTACTTGGGGGAAGAACACTTTGTCAAAGCAAAATGTTTGTGTTCCAAAATAAAATTATACATAGTTATTGTCTGTAAATAACGCTTTCAAATCAATTAAGTGATGTCACTTTTGTACCCATGGTGTCATGTAACTATTGTCTTAGTTATTGAATAAAATACTTTTATTCTAATGATTATATATTAATTTTCTTTTATTCTAATGATTGTATAAAAAATTTCAATAGCCTAACCAAACTAGTTAGATGGAACATTGTTAAACTTATATTCCCATACATGCTGCATTATTTTTGCCATGTCACCATTCAATATTTTCACCATCTGACTCCAAAAATATAGAAACATTATCCTTAAATTTATACTCTTGAAAAAACGTTAAAAACTAGATACTAATGTTTGATTTTTAAAACCCTAAAACAAGGATGCCTCTCTTTTAAAAAAAATTTCCTTCTTATCAGCGAAGAAGAAAAAATTCATTTTCTTTCAACAAAATTTTATTTCAACACAATCTTTGATTTTATCTAAATAATTGTTTACAGCAGAAATGGTCAATATTTTTTTTCCTCTACCATTTTCTTTTATATTTATCTTTGTTAGTAGTAAAATTTAGTTTTTCTCTCCAGTTCTTGACTCTTAGATAGCTTGACAACAAAATACTCTTAAACTTAGCAAGGAATAGTAAAATTATATAACTAGTTGAAGATCTTTATAATGCAAACCTTAAAACATGAAGCTTAGCATTACATTTGCTGTTATATAGATCATTTCACATTTCATTAAGCTTCCTATCAAACGTTGTAATATAGTTCTGGAACAGATTAATGTGTAAATGCTTTAAAATAATTTTCAGGTGCAAATTAGTTTAAAATACAAAAACATTCACTCTAAGAATTTCTTGATTATGGGGAAAAGATCAATTTATCTAGAGCATTAGAATTAACAACAAAAAAATATAACAATTTTGGTTTGCTTCAGAGATTGTAACCTTTTTGCAAATAATTTTTCATGAAAACAATTAATGGTTCTAGGTCAATTTTAGAAATCTCTTGTTTATTATTTTCATTGTATAAACCCTAAAAGTTACTGTAATTTATAAACTCATTACATAGATCTATTTTGTTACATTTGTCTTTTTTATTCATTTTTTTTTACCTTTTTATTTTATTTTGCTTTTTTTGTACTAGTTTGCTTAAAGTATTATATGTAGTCTTCCTTTTTCATCTGTACAATTGCTTTTGATGAAAACTTTTATATCTACATTAAAGCTTTTATCATCCTTCAATGAATAACGAGGACTTAACTTACTACTGTTATGTTAGAACATTTAATTATGAAAATTCTATTCTCACTTTATGTATGAAAATTCTATTCTCACATGTGTCTTTTATGTTGCATATTGAATTATAAAAAATATAATTAGTTTCCTGCCAGAATAATTTTCCCCTTGCTATTCCGGTTTTCGTACTTAAACAATAAAAGTTGTAAAAAAGATTTCAAAAACCTAAATAAATGTCTTGTAAATAAATTGCACCTTGTGCCTAGATATGTAATAAAATACTTTGGCAAGCTACGTAGTTCTTATATGGTGAACTATTTGGACGCCAGATAAAAAGAAAAATGCATATTCTGTAAAATTCTTTTTATTTTCAATCTAAATACATCTAACGCAATGCATGAAGCAAATTTTCAGTTATTATTTTTCCTAATCATATTTATTCCCCTGCTACTTTTTTGTAGTCTTTTATTATTACTTCTGATTGTTTTTCCATCCAAATAAATTTTCCTCCCAGTAAATGTTCAAGCTTCTTTTGTAGAATTTCAGATTGTTTACAACATGCTTTTTCAAGTGTATCTGCTATAGTATTTGCACAATACATGCTGTGAAGTTGGATCACTATATATAAAGCTTGATTGGCTTTATCAACTTTGCTGGATGTTGTTTCGACAATAACTAATGAATTCATCTTACACTTGAAACATTTCAGATCTTTATAATAAGCACTAAATATAACGACGCCTTTGGACTCTTTCCCAATGTTTTGAAGAATAGCGATATGATTATTTGTTAGACATAAATAATGGTTATTAACATAATGATAAGTAACGTGGTTATGATAGATTTTATACACAAGTTTTTTGCAAGGTATACTATTTTTAAGTGATATCATTTCGCTTACTTTTACCTTTTCTTGCAGAAGTGGTAAAATTGATTCTTTTTTAAGACTAACAGAATTATATAGACACCTAAAACGAACTAATTGCTTTACATTGTAAAGTTTTATTTGTTCTTTTGTTTCTATTTTTATACTTATACTATCGGTTAAATTTAGAATATCAATTGAGATGCGTTCTAACTGATGTAGACTATGCATAAAATTTTTATACTCAGAATCAATTAATGTAAGTAAATTTGTATAATTTTCAATAATAATTTGTTGGCATTTTGTTAAATAAGTTTGAATAAGTAATTCTGTGTAATGATTTCTGAAAGTTTCCCACAGAATTCTTTCAGTGAAGTTTTTTTCTTTAAAGATCGTTTTATAGAATAAAACTATCATATCTAATTCAATATAGGTTGACGTATACGTATCTGATTGTAAAATATTGAAAAGAACTGAACCGTACGTATCTAATAAATTAATAACTTCATGCTCATTCCTACTTTCAGCATAAAATCTCGCTATGGAATTTAATAGCCACAATAAATACCTCCTTAATTCGTTTTCGTTGGAAAGAAAGCTAGTTACCATAGCCATTATTGTACAATTGAGCTTTATGTATTTATTTGCTTTGCTATTTATATATTTGTCTTTTGATAAGAAAAAACTGCAAATGAATTTTTTAAATTTGCAATCATTTACGGCGTTTAATGTTATTCCTAACAAAATAAAAACAATTTTGCTGTTAGTAAATTCTTTATCGTTTGGTATTAATCGCAGAAGAGGAATCATAATATCAATCATAAGACATGTTCGAACTCTGTCACTAATATTTTTCTCCATGTTTAAAATATCATCTATAAATTCCATCTCTTCTTCATAACGATTATATGCGGCTTTCAAATTATGATTTCTACCACTGATAGTGAGTTTTCGAATACTCGTTATCGTTTGGCTAAAAAATAAAATGATATTTTTAATAAAAATTGGAACCAAAAATCTAGATATTTTCTGAGCGATTGATCTGTGGCAATTCTTGATCAGATTGAGCAAGCTCAGTTTTGCAACACTTCGTATCATATTATCTTGATGGTAAATATAGTGAATTAAAGGCTCTAAAATCGTATAGATTTGTTGTTTAGTAAAGCATGTTTCATTTAAAGTATTTGGTGATAGTTCTCGTATTAAAATATTTATGGAAGATATATAAGATCCGATTGCATCTTCGTTGTCAAGATCATATTTTCTCAAAAGTAAATCCTTAAAGTATTTGCATGACAGCGTCATATTTGTTTCTCTTGAATATGCAGTGTGAATGTTTAATCGCGATTTGACTTATTCCTTTCCCGAAATTAAAATTTTGTTGATCATTTGTGTAACTCTATTTGAAATATGATTCCTCATTTCAATGTGTAACTACTTTTTTTTAAATTATCTTTTCAGAGTTAGATGTTACAGCAAGAATCATAATTGTTCTTTAATTTAGTATCAGATATTTCCTAATATTTTTCTGAACTATTTACATTAAATTTTTAAAACTGAAAGGGTAAAAATTTGATTTTTTTTTTATGATTCATGCTTTAGGAAACCACTAATTGAGTACTTGCAACTCAAGAAGAAGTGGAGTACTAATTATGACTTGCCATGAGATCTAAATCAGATTTACCTGTAAGCGACATCACGTGTATGTGTCGAACCTGATTGACTTCTGAATCGACAAATGCTACAATTTAAGGATGAAATGACGTCACTTGCAAGTCAAACTATGGTCACATGGGTCATCCAATCAGATTCGACTCACGCGCATGACGTCGTTTGCAGTTTTCCAATTAAATATGATCCGGAAATTGATTCAGCGTGACAATAAACCTAAACCTTATTCGCGATCCCAAACGCTCGAATATGCCATCTGGAGAGAAGACTGGTTCATGTCTTGACCGTCCCCCCTCATTTGTATGGGAATGTGCTACGGTATTTTCCCCTTAAATAGCATTTTTCATAGTTAATTGTCAAAAATATTTTCTAAAATTTCCACGACGCTTTCTTTTAGAACTATTTTTAACGCAGTTTTTGTTTCTATATAGTTTCCTAACCTAAAAGCTTTTAATTTATTTGAAAATCAAGACAGCAAAAACTAACATACTTCATTCTCCTATGATCGTCCACACGCTGATGGGGAAAACATACACATACTATTAAATTTTTAACCAAAGTAAATGAAAATTTATAAAGTTTTAAAAATCGCCATTTAAAGTTTGCAAAGTCTTAATCTATACATATTTTGCCAAGAGCAGTAAATTTCATATTTTACACAATTTAGGACTAAAAATGGTCCAGAAAAGTAATAAACCTTATAATCCGTTTTGAAAGAAAGTGCAAAAACTAAATTTGTTTCCAGGCGATGTGCTGCCGTCACACAGTTTAACGGATTACCGTTAAAGCGGCAAAAAATAAAGGTATCAGAGTGGATTTAAATGTTCAATTCTTGCATACGAGGTTGACTTTTAAGTTAAAAAATTCTGAAAATATTCTCTTACATGGCATATCTAAATCCAGGGTGCGTAGCAAAATCTCTCGACAAAGAATAAGCACCTTTTAAGCACTCAAAAATATTTTTAAGCACTATATGCATAAACAAAATAATTTACACAGACTTTATGCGATCATGATAAAATAACTAGTTTATGACAAAGAACTCTTTTCTTGATTATATTAGCCATTATAAAATAATCCAGAGATTTTTCGGTTCGATTTTAGAGGGTGAAAAATGAAGCATGAAATAGAGAATATCTTGCAAAATACATCAGAGTTGCACATAAGAGTGCAATAATCTCACCAAACCCAGCTCATAATACGTGACGAAAATCGACCTGGTAAAGAAAAAAATCTTATTTTCGAAAAAGCAAAATTAAGCACATTTTAAAAATACCCCATGAAAAAAGACCCTTTAAGGGCTTTTAAAAAACGAAGATCGAAAATAAGCACTTTTTAAAAACGCTACGCACCATATAAATCTATTACCAGTTTTTATAATATATTTTAAAAATATCTAAGAATTTAGGTAGCGATTTGAAGATAAGACTATATTTCGTAGCTAATTTCAATTAGCTCTTTAAATATCAAAGCAACTTGCATATGAGTGGCTTGCATATCTATTACCCTACAAGGCTTTTTATATGCTAAATGCTATATTTTTTATTACTTTCATTTAAACCAATTTATAAAAAGATATTAAAGTTGTAAATGTAATGGGAATTAATTCTCAATTTTCATATATTTCATTATTATAAACTAAAAAAATGCATCCCAAATCTTAAATTCTTTTAGAAATTAAATTTTATTGTTATTATTATGCAATGAATCACAAAGTTTAGCCTCTCAGTCTAACGTAACAATATCATTAAAAGAAAAAAATAAACTTCTCTTTTTCTTTCCACGAAAAATGATTTCCGTTAAACTGAATGGTAATAGCAGCAGGATCCATCAACATGGTTGTCTCGACGTCATTTTTTATTAAATCTATAATCTCGTACTATTTTTAATCCAGGGTTTGAGATTCACAACTGGCATGTAGAAAGATTTAAGTCAAATAAACCACTATTTTGAGGAAATGTTACCGAATATCTCTTTGTTGCTAGTCATTTGAGAAAAGCTTAGTTTCCTCCTAAAGCGTTTTTTTTTTTTCTGTCAGAGCAATTTTGCCAAAGGTAAAAGACTGAATGCAGAGCTTAGAGGGTAGAACAACTGGCACATAAAAGTGGCTAATAATTTACAATTATGAAAAAAAATTAGTTCTTGCTGGGTAAATAGATATATGTATTTAAATAATCAAATAAAATGTTTACAAAATTTTTTATTAAAAACAAAAATGTATCACCAATTACATACTTGCGTTATATGATAATTGAGCAAAAGAAAATTTCTTTGAAACGAAAGTAAACATAATAAAAATATTCATGCATATACATTATTTTAATAATTCATATTATGGTAATTTTATGAGTTGAATTCATGTGAGAGATTAGCAAAAGATTTAAGGATACATAAATTTTAATATGCCCTGTATAACTGATTTTATAAATCTTTGAAAATTATAAATAATATTAAGCTTTACTTTTTATTGGAATTACATGAAAAAATGATCCATTTTGTTTAAAATTAAACATAATCCTTTAGGGAATTAATGTTTTGTTTCTGATGTATTTTTTATTTATTTAATATAAATAATATATTTTCAGAAAATTCAAATTTTGTCCGATTCTTATTAATATTGTTGGAACTTCAATATTTTCAAATACCAAATTGCAATGTATATTATGTATCATGCTAAGAACTGCACAAATGAACAATTTTGTAATAATTGCTCACTAACTAAATATTCAACAAAATTTAAATATTTAGCAATTTATTAATACAATTCATACAAAATATTTTAAAATCTGGGACTGATCCTTTAACTGTTAAAATGCATCCATAAATAAGGAATAGGATTTACTGAACATTCATTCATAAATTGACAACTTAATAAAATATATACAACATGTTTTTCAATTTTTTTAATAACAATAATGTAATAATAGTGTAACAACAAATAATTAACAAAAATTTGAAAAGAGCACAGAAAGTTTATTATACACCAAGTGTTCTTAAGTTTTACTCATGCAAAATAATAATAATAATTTCAATATGTAAGTATTTTTTGTCTGCGATGTTTTCTTCCTATAATATATCCTTTGTATATAAAATTATAATGATATAAAAAAAAATGAGGTCCTAAATGTACTCAACCACAAGTTGATAAATAAAATCTGAATATTTTTTACACAAATTTTAGTATAATTTTGTAAAATATTTTTGGTTAGAATTTATTTTATGTAAAATATATAATAAATTTATTAACTATTTTGGCATATGGTGGGCTTTCTTATTTGAAAAATAACATTTAATTAGAAATCATAAGATGAACATTTTTATATTCATTTATTGCGATATGCAAGTTTTTGTATTTTATAATGTGTGTTGAACAAAGAGAATAAATAATAAAAACTAACAAATATTAAATAAAAAGTTGTTAATTTTATCATATAAAAAGCTTTTAATTGTTTTTAAAATACTAAGGAGTTGAGGCACTAGCTAGCTTTTCTCACCAGACCTCATGAGTATTTCATCTTTGTTTTAGGTTGTCAAAGAGATGAAAATTCTATTGTTTGTATTGTAGTATAATTATATAATCCTCAAAAATAACCTGCTGCAATGTTTAATAGATATAAATTTGAAAATCTAGAGATTATATAGTACATGTTGCTTTGGAACTTACTTTCCTTCCCTTGCCTAATTTCAACAAATTCACAATAAAAACAACTTTATTATATTATACTTAACAATATCAAAACATTTACTTTTAGTCATTTAAACAGAAATGATAATGGTAATGAAAAAAGTACTTAATGTATTCCCTGATTATCACACCCCTGTTGTAATGACAGATAAATAAAAATGTTTTTAAAAGTAATACATTCAATAAATGATAGTTAATACATTCAATTTAAAATTCTTTTTTTCTCCATCTTTCGCTTTAATTTTTTTAAAAAAAATTAATTTTATTTAATTACATAAGTAGTTTTGCATAGTATAAATTTAATAGAGATTTGTAATCATACAAGTTATTTCATATAAAAAATGCTACATTTTATTGCCGAGATTCTTTATTTACTTTTAGTATCAACAATTTCTATCTCCCATAAAACATAAAATGGCAGTAGGGATATATATGATCATTATTTAGAGTAAAAAGTGAAAATAAATCTTTGTAGTGCAATGAAAGCCACACAAAACAAAATTTTTGAACATTTGACTGATGCATACGAGATCCTATTTCATTTCCAACTTTTTAAGTATCAATTCTGTAACTACATTTTCTAGCCTGTGTACACCACACTCCTTTATTAAATTATACTACTAATTTGATATCAGTGAAACTTGTAACTAACTAATTTTAAAAATTTTATTGCATGAGATATTTTTTTAAAGAAAAATTTGAGATAGAACTAAAAGCCTATATGAGAATCTGATCAAAAATAACTAAGATATACAGACTGAATTCACCTGTATTATAAAATATATCCTATACAATTACTTTCAGAAACAAATAGTCAATTGGCAATATAATAAACCTTCGAGATCTTTCATAAAATTTACAAAGAGTAAAACTTATTAAGCAATGGGTACAATAATTCTACAGTAATAATACACTTATTCTTAGAGAACCTTTTTGAACATTTTTGCAATAATTTGTCAATAAATAAGTACATATGTCACTTAAAAGTTATTAAATGTTCATAATTTTAAATAGTTTGGTTTTAATAGTCAATATAACAATATTTACTATAAATTAGATTTTAAAATTAAGAGCCATTTTTGAATCAAAGAAGAAGAATGTAACAAATTTTGAAAAGCATTTTGGCAACATAATTTGGAATGCAATAATATTAGTACTTAAAATGCAATTTAAAAAAACTACAAATTCGATAATTATATAGAATTTGTAAAATGTATCATACAGTTAAAAAATAAATGCACAAGCAAATACATGTTTAACAACCACAATATATTTTTTGATATGTTGCTTAAATATAAAATTGTTAACAATTTTATACATATATTTTAGAGATCACATTTATTTTCCTCATGGAGGAAAGTTACAAGAATGATTGATATTTACATCGACTAGGATTTTTCATCAAGAGAATATGATACATATCACACAGCAAATTTTCTTGATTAATAAGTTGGAATAAGCAATTTCATCATGATAATTGAATTTGATTATTTTATGTAATTAATCAAAACTATTTAGACAATTAATTGAAACTGTAAAATAGATATAAATTAATAAATAATAATGCAGTTCATTTATTTTGAAGCAATTGTATCTCATTAATATTTAAACATTGAAAGTTAGTTAATCAATTTAATATTGGTAAAATAAAGTCAAAACTGTTAGATGATATTCTGAAAAGTATACTTGAAACAAACCTAATCACCTTTATACCAGACCCTTGAAAGTATACAATATAATGCTCTGTCACCACAATGAGAAATCTTATGTTACTCTTGCATGATTATACATTCTTAAATCAGAAACAACAAAGCTGATATAGATACTAGTTAGTAAAAAGTCCAGATATAATTATAAAGAAATAAATCAGAATGTGCTATAAATATTTGTATTGAATGTAAAAAGGAAAAATATATACATAAATTCAGTTAAAGAATCAAGAAAAGAAATTAAATGATTAACCAACAGATAATCATTGTTACCAAGTAATATTTTTTACTGTCACATACTCCTGTTAATAAGCAACAGTTAGAAGCATAAAAATAGTCTCTTCTTATTTAAATCAAATAAGCATTTTTTAAATAAAGGACATGTATTTTTGAAAAGATCAATACACAGTTAGTTAATATTCATTTGTTCCCAATTAAGAATTAGAAAAATAACTTCATTTCAGATCTAAAACATAGAGAACACATAAATTTGTAATATAAATTTCACTTCATAAAACAATTGAAATAAAAAATAATCTACAAAACATACTAGCAATTTAGTGTATAGATTTTTAGAATTTTAACCTTCTGATTACAACTGGTACAACAAGTTGACCAGAATGACAGACTTCACCAGGCTAAGCACAGTAAACAAATGGTTAATATCCAAATAATTATAAATGAGAATATGTTTCAATAGAAACACATAATATATACAAACTCTACATCACCTAAATAGGAGACAATAACACTTTATCATGTTTAGATATCTTTTTGGCACAAAGCATGCATGGCAATGAATATAATATTTCTTTGGGATCTGGTTGAGTACAAACATAAATGCAGAAAAATATTTGAAAATAAAATAAAGCAAAAATAAATAACCACAAAGTGAAGGGTACATCTGGCAAATGCTTCCACAAAGAAATCCAATGAGAACTACCACTTTTCAAGCCTATGGATGAATGGTGAACTTTATTATGTTCAAGTGCAAGAGTGTTATATTGATCACTAATTTCAAAATAATAATAAATAGCCAAAAGTGACAGTAGAAGGTATAAAAATAAAATAATCCAGGCTAATCTCTGACGAAACTTCATGGTTGCACTGTGCCATAACTACATCCTCATATACCTGAAAGTAAACAAATATATATATTATATTGAATATATCATATTTTGTTGTTAACAAAAAGTAAGTCAAATAAAAAATGGTAAGAAGTAACAAGGTAACATATAAATGTTTAGAAATCTTAAGACTATTTTGCAGTAAAAAGTCAATGCAATTTCTGCTTAATTTAATTGAAATTGGTAAAAGATCATAAAATCAGAGGACTGTAAAAAAAAAATTGCACTTTATTTTTAAGCACTATTCTACAAAACGCAAACAAGATTTTTTTTTTTTTTACTTACATAAATATAGAATACGTACAAGTTGAAAATAGCTTAATTATTCCTTTGAGCCATAACAGTGTTTTCACTACAGAGCGAGAAAGCGAGAATCTCGCATATTTTTTTCTCTTCTCGCAATAAAAAATTATTAACGTGAGAAGTTCGCGCACTCTGTTAATCAATTTCAAAATGCGCAAATTTTGGAAAAAAATTTGTCTTTCGCCATTTTGAATAAAACCCGTTTCACTTTTCTTCCTTGATCTTTCATTATTTTGAACATCGGTCCTTGTTATCTAGCTTCCCTATTTAACAGTATATTTCAGATCCGGTGCAAACAGCAGACCACAACTCACCCGAATCCCTTTCAGAACACATTTCTCTGCAACCACCTGGTCACCGTAGGTAAGGTCTCTTCATGTAAGATGGATAAATACCTTGTTAAGGCAACATCTTCTACTCCGTAACAGACAAATGAAAATGAAACAAATGTCGGTAGATACGCTCAAAACGAAACGAATACGGATATTTTTCAGGCAAATAAATATTATAGCTGATGAAAAAGTAGATATAGAACATTTTCCATATGATGATGCAGCAAAAATATTCAATTAGAAGATGTTAAAAATGTATTATAATTAAAGAAATAATTTTTTTCCAAGTCTATTCGTGTTTTCTTAATTTTTAGAAATTAAGAAAACACGATTTAATTTTTTTTAAATCTCACCCTGTTTTTGAGAAAGGGTAAGAAATTCTCTCCCATTTTTTTTCTGTAATGAAAACACTGCATAACAACAAGAATAATAAAAGACTTCAATAACAATAGGTCAAAAACATTGGGCTATATTTGGAAAATAACTAAATTCAGATTTTGGTATTCAGAAATCCTGAGAAATTCCAAGCTAAAGTGAGACTGCAGATTAGATGGTAAAATAGCAGTGAATAAGATTAGAAAATTTAAATATAGAGCAGCAATGCGGACAAAAAATAACCGCGAGGAGTGTGTGGTTGAAGCATTAAAGCCTGCAAGAAGTTGTTATACTTGTAAAAAAGAAGTAAAGCGAATCATACTACATAATGCATACAGTATTAAAAAAAATTGAATTAGAAAAAAAAGCTTTTTAAGCTTTGTACACTTAGTATTCTTTAAAAAAAAATTTTATAACACATTTTTAACTTTTTCCTTGAAAAAAAAATTGGTATTTTCTTTATATAGAAATTATATCTTTAATTTTTTTTTAATCTTCTTCTTGGGCACAACAGTCTATGACAAGCCAAGGCCGTCCCAATAAGTTTTTGCCATCTTGATCTAAATTTTTTTAAATAAATCTCTGAATTAGGTTGGTTCTTAACAAGTTTTAGTAAGAGAGAATTTGAAATAGAAACGTTAAAAGAATCCCATTCTTTTTTGTCAATGACTTAAAGAATTTTCATGTTACAATTTTTGTCTCTTTCTCTTCTTTTTTTCAGCATTTATTGAAATCAGCTTGAAAAAGTTATTAAATTTGGAATACACATATTGGTTTTACAGTTTTAAGCTACAAAATTTTCAAGACTAATTATGTAGATTTCTTCCAAGGTATGAATGAAGATTATGTAACCAAGTTCATAAAAGTCTTATTGCTTCATAAGCAGAATCGAACGCTTTAAATTGACACTTGTATATAAATAAAATATTTCACATTTTCATTTAAAGACAACTTATTTATTTAATCAAAAAGAAAAAATCTTAAGTATGATACGAGTAAACAAAATTCTTATTTACTTATAAGGTACCAAATTTTAAAGATAAACTAAACTTGGAAAAATTAAACCATAGATCTTACAATGAATAAATTTCTCAGTTTCTTTTAAGTGATGCAATAACAAAGAATGTATTGTTTTCACGCAACATAATCTAAAACAGTTTTCTCAAGAAAATAAATGATTTAAAATGTTCAAGTGAATGTGTTGCTAACAAAATGCCACAGCTTAATTGGTAAAAGCTAATTTCGAATCGTCACGAACACAAATTCTTTTTATTTGATTAAGATCCACAATTTTCTTACAAAACTAAATGAAATTTACTTTATCACGATTTTATGAGTGGCACAAACAATAAAAACACATTAATCATCTTGGATCTGTTTGTTTACATTAGACTTCACGTGAAAATATAACGGTTAAGGTTATAATTGTGATGATAAGCAAAATCATCTGCTGAAATTACTGCGAAAACTTGAATAACACATAATAATTAAATATTCTTTTCTAGTTAGATCAAAGTAATCGTTAGGGTACTAATTTTCATCATGTCATGAATTAATAAGTCTTTGGATGAATAAGCCTATTTGACATCTCTTAGCTGCACAGAAGTAAAAAGCCCAAAAGCGTAAACAATAATTAAAAAATAAGAACGATGCAAAGTCAACGATTATAGACAATTAAAGATTTAGATTAGTTACTGTGAAAGGATAAATGAAAGATATTTTTTGTTGCACCATAAGCACTATTTTTTAGAGGAATTCACAGATTCTATTCATTTCAAGATTCGATACTTTATACTTCCTTATTTTGCCGGTATTTATTGTTTTAATTTTTGATAACTTAGTATAAGGGATATTTCATTTCCTTGCCTAATCGCAATAACTGAAAACCCTAAAATGCTATTATGTTTTTGGAAAGTGACATATTTTTTATAACATTCAGAATATTTACCAAGTCCTGGCAACTTTCGGGTAGGCCGGCTAGAAACTAAAAAACAAAAATAACTTCTCAGAAGGGGACCTAACTCGTAACCACTCTCAGGCAAACCTCTTCATATATATATATATTTTTTAAATTAAGTTGGTGCTTTGGCAATTGTAGTTAGTGTGACAGAAATATCCCATAGGATTGAAAAATATTCCCAGAACCAAATATTTGCATAAAACATTTTTTTTAAAGAATTCCTTTAATTATATGGCATTTTTTTTTTCTAGATAAAAAAATCTTTTTAAAAATAGTTTTTGAAAGTGAAATTTGTGTATTGTTAAAATATTTTGATAATAATTTTTTTTAACAAAAGGAAAAAAATTTCATTTGATTTTACACATTTCTGAAATAAAAGTGTTTTAAAAATGATAGAAATCAAAACATGTACTTTTCGGTTAGCCAGGCACAACAAAATTAAATTATTTTTTTGTGAACATTCATTTTATTTAGTGAAAAAACAAATAAAATAAAAATAAAGGGAAAAAAATGTGCAATATTTCGCCAACCGAAAATTGCCTTAAAATATATTAAAATAGTTCCTATAGTTAATAGAAATATATATAAGTCATATAGAAATTTAATTTATAAACTTAAGGAATTTAAACTAACAATCAAATTTACTTAGAAAGTTATTTGTGTTACATTTAACATAATAGAAAATATTCTTACTCTTTTAAATTAGTAGTTATTACTTTTTCCCATCATCAATTCTTGTAAGATTTCCTGCTGCAATCATGAATTTTCATTCCAATTTACAAGGAAAATTTTTGCTGTGATTTCAGTGATTTTTCCCAAACCATACTTTGGCATATTTTGCATTCCTGCCTAGTTCATGCTAATATGTATTTATGTCTGCATGCATTCAGCATAGATAGAATTATTATTTTTTTTAAAAATTCTTTATCGATTTAATGGATTTCCAAGTTTCTGATTGATTAGAATGTAAATTTACTCATTCAAAGTTATTTATTGCTATATTTATTCTAGCAAAGAAGGAATATAATGAATAATTTTTATTAGTAATTTACTAAATCAATGTCAAACTATCTAATTTATTAAAGATGAAATGTGAAAAAAATGAATGTTTCACAATGTGATTTGATCTAGAGTTTTCTAATGGCTTAACTCTACTGTAAAGCATAATTTATGTATCTTTCAAAGGACTGTTATTAAACAATAGAAAAATTAACAGTTGTAAATTCAGAATTTTAAAAATCAAATTTTTTTACTAAAATTTAACTCAAATATGCATAAAGACAGTAATTTTTAAGTTTCTAGGATTGTATTACTGTATGTAGTATTTATAATTATAACAATAGTATTAGATAGCACCTATTTAAAGTTAAAAATTAGACATTATTGAAAAAATTTAGCCTTTGTTGTAAATTTTGAATATTTTATTTTACGCAATTTCTCTATAAATATATACACATATAATTAACATCATCATTCTTAAAAATTTTAATAACAAAACCAGTGAAATTAAAACACAGGATAAAAATGGAGAAATATTGACTAAAGCAAAATATATTTTGTAAATCTTAAGAAAGACGTGACATATAAATGATGTTTTTTAATGTAAAAATGAAGTACTTTACCATTGGAATAGATATATAAATATAAAACATACAAATAAAATTTTGCTTCTTCATTTAAAAAAAAAAATTTTTTATATATACAGTAAAACCTCGCTACAACAATATTTTGCGGACCAAATAAGAATATTGTTGTAGAGGGATATATTGTTATATCGAGGGCCCACATAATTCTGGGACGCAATAAGATTTTTTGAAATTTAATGTTATATATTCATTAACTATAAATATATTTATATATTATCGAAAAAATTAATTTGCAAAGTGTTTATTACGGTTAAGCATTAAAAACAATGGATATAAATACAGAACATAAGATTGTAAACTTACCTTTAAAAAAAATTTTATTGAAAAAAATCCGATATTTTTGTTTGTTTATTCATTTTTCTGACTGTTAAGTCAACCAACAAAGTATGCATAGAGTCCAATGCCCGAAAATGATTTTCATTTGTGAATGGAAGACTTGAGAAAAATGTCTTTAGAGATTTTACGGATTGAAGAGCTTCAAGGGGTGACAATACGGACTGTGATACACATGGATCATCATCACCATCTTCTTCCTCATCATTATTTTCCATTTCATCCGTAATTTCAGAGATAATCTCTTCATCACTAACTCCTGCGAAAATTGTGAGATCGTCATCGGCAGTTAAATAGTCCTCCACGTTAACACCATATGTTTTACCCATTTTTTCCTGAAGTTGGGATAAAGATTTTTGAAGATTCAAAACAAATTCTTGATTATCTGAAAGATCACTGTCTGTGAAATTTTCTTCACTATTAGAAGCAATTTCATCTTCCATGACACACAAATCGGCCTTTTTCCAACAATTTTGAATAGTTTTTCTGTTACCTCCCACCAACTACCAGCAATAATATCACATGCTTCCTTGACATTCACAGTTTTAAAAGGATCTTCTACTTTATTTTCGATGTTGACAAGTATCGATTCAACCAAACGCTTCCTGTAGTATCCTTTGAAACACTTGATTATTCCCATGTCGAGTGGCTGCAAAATCGAAGTGCAGTTGGCCGGGAAATAAACGATTTCGACGTTGTGTAGTTTTGGAATTGAGGTGTGAGCGGTGCAGTAATCAATTAATAAAGCAATTTTTTTCTTCCTCTTTTTCATTTCTTTATCTAACATCAACAACCATTCAGAAAAAAACTTAGAAGTCATCCAAGCTTTTTTATTGGCTTTATATTCCACGGGAAGACTTTTCACATTCTTGAAACACCTCGGCTTCAATGATTTGCCGATAACAAGAGGTTGAATCTTGTGTGTCCCTGTGCTATTGGCACACAGAAGAACAGTCAATCTCTGCTTTGATTTTTTTCCGCCGTAACATTTTTCACCCTTAAATGCCAATGTTCGATCGGGAAGGAGTTGAAAAAACAGCCCAGCTTCATCTGCGTTATAAACGTTCTCTGGTTTATACTTTTGAAGAATATCTGTCATCTTCTCTTGCTTCCATTCATTTGCTTCGTTAATCGGAGCAGATTTTTTCTCTCCGTGAACTTCCTGGAAAGTTATTCCATGTCGATCCCGAAAACGCATTAGCCAACCATTACTAGCTTTAAAAGTTTCGTTCCCTAGCATTACTGCGAATTTACGTGCTTGTGTGCATAACAAGGGCCCATTTATCGGGATATTTGTTGCTCTCATCTCTTGAAACCATTTTAAGACGGCAGCATCAATGTTTTCATTAGTTGCGACTTTTAGTCGTTTACGCTTTGGATTAATTAAATTTGAACTTACAGTATCTTCGATCTGTTTTCTTTTCTTTAGAAACGTTGCAACTGTAGATTGAGATAATCCGTATTTTCTAGCTGCATCAATCTGTTTCATTCCATCATCAATATCTTTAATAACGTTAAGTTTATCTTGAAATGAAAGTTGCTTTCTCCCTGCCATCTTATGCTAAATTACACTAGTAAAAAATATCCAATACACTGAAGACTCACCAAGCTGAAAATGTTAGCAGCACTAAATGCGAAAAGTTCTGATCGTAGAATTTGCGCTAGCTCATGAAAACACCAGGTGTAGTTTAAATCAGGGATTAAGTGACAGTGATGAACGATGACCAATGGTCAGTATACATTTTTTTCTCCTCCTCAATTTCAATAAACGTGCTCCACCCACCTTCTACAGAAACAGTACCTTCTCAGGGTCGCAGGTGTTACTGTGATGTGTGTGGTCATTTATGACTCATGATGTTACAATGGTGATTTCTTAAGAACTGAGGGAGGCAATTCTAAAACATGAAGCTCTTAGGGTGGTCTAAGTACCTCAACAGTGGGGGAATGAAATTTGAATACAAAAGCCATTCTCTGATGTGCAAAGAAATAACAGTGGGGTGAAAGATCATAACCAGCAGTGACCCTTTTATCAGAAAAGATGAAAAAAATGGTAAAAGATGACAAAAAGGCATTTTACATTATTTGAAAACCAATAAAAAAAAAGAAGAAAATAATGTTGAAATTTGAAAAAAAAATCGTTTTACAGAGGTTTACTGCTTCAGAGAATATCGTTATATTGAGAGGAAGATAACATTAATCCATATGCAAGTTTGGCGGGACCACGGAACATTATCGTAATAGAGGGAGTTCACTGTATATATATACATGGTTATTCATAATTCTCTCCAGGATTTCGAACCGTTATAGTAAAAAAACGAAGACGAATATGGCAAAAAAGAACATATGAAATTATTCCGAAAGTATTCAAGTTTTAATTTAATATGGATAACATGTGATGCATGAAAGGATAACACGTGCTATCAATAACATAGACAGTACCCTGTTGAGTAGAGTATGGCAGGAACTGCACTATCACATTGATGTATGCCGTGTGACCAAGGGTTCACACATAGAACACAACGTATGTAAGTAAAACTTGAATAGTTTCGGAATAATTTCATATGTTTCTTTTTTTCATATTCGTCTTCTTTTTTTTAACTATAACGCTTCGAAACCTCAGAGGGAATTATGAATAACCCTGTATATATATATATATATATAGCAAATATTGTTTAAAAAAAAATTTTTTTAGCAGGACATTATTGTATATTACATTAAGTTTGAAAGCCAACTTTCTGCGCTTTTTTTTTCGCTTTATTTTAAGTATTTTATCTGTAAAAAAAAAAAAATTAGTCAGTTTTGAAATTTGTTAGTTTATTTGTAAAGCTAGTTTATTATTTTTTTTCTACTCACTAAAACTTCATTGTAGACATTAAATTTAAGATTTGAAATTTGTTACTGAGGTAACATATCTGTTAAAGGTTGTAATTTAAGAATATTCTCTTTTTTTCATACTTAAGTTTTAACTTCATGATTATCTGTATGTTGCTTTCTTTGATCATAAATATTTCATTAGTTAAATTCAGTTTTCCTTTTTTATTTTCAGAAAATAATCCCCGATTATGGCTACTGTTTCAGCTCGACTTTCTATAATTGGAGAAACATCTTCTGGTGAACCTGACCAAGATGCTAATTCTGCTCTGACAGAACTTGATAAAGGCATTTTTTTTTCTATTATGTTCTTTATTATTATTAATCATATTGTGAAACACTCATTATATATCATATAATAGAACATACAAATAACTTTCAGAAGTTAATTTTATATATATTACCCTATTTTTTAAAGAGGGTACCCTATTTACATACCCTATTTATTACCCTATTTTTTAAATAGGGTAATATATATAAGATGAACTAGCATAAGACAATATTCTGAAAGGAATCTAAGTGTCAACTTACTTACAGATTGCACCATTTGAATGTAATATTAAGGGTTGACATTTACAATTAGGGATATCTTTTTGCACCTGAAAATATTATTTTCTCTAAATCAGTGTTTCTAAGATGTTAGATTGCAGTAGAAAGCACGTTGATTAAATTCAATACAATGCTTTGAGCTTTTGTTTTTGACAAATGAGTAGGTAAAAAAAAAAAATCCATTCTTTCATTTTCTTTCCAAAGAAACTATAAAAATTAAGAAAGTCTTCTTAGTTAATAAATTCAATCATATTATTGAATGAAAACAATTTCATTATCATTTTATTCATTTAGTTTTGCTAATGAATAGGTAATGGGGATGCCCAAGTGCAAACTACTACTACCAGGGGTCTGTCTAGGTTTTTCTGAGAGGTACCTATTTTGTGAAAATTTAGACATAATTTGTGAAAAATTTAAAATTATATTAAAAAAATCAACACAAAAATATGGATTTATCGTTTCTTAAGGGATACAAAAACAAAATTTTAAGAAAAAGTATTTTGTGAAACTACCGTTTTTCCTTAAGTTGAATTTGTGAAACTACCGTTTTTCTAAAGTTGAATTTGTGAAGGTACCGCTAAACGGTAGTAAATTCGGCCTGGACAGACCCCTGACTACAGTGTACTACTAAGTGTACTACAACTGTGCAAACTATAATCTAATGAGTTATTGCATAAGTTGTGTTTAAACCTTTATGAACCTTTATGCATAAGTTGTGTTTAATCCTTTATTTTTTTTTATATTTTAAATGCAATTATACATTTAAGCATTTTTATCATTGTTTAACTTAATTATCCACTCTCTTACAGTTAAAAATGTAGCATTAGAAAATGTTTGCTTGTTTTGTATAATAAAGCATCATTACTATATACTTTTTTGCAAAATGTTGATCCACGTTTTTGTAGTTAATTTCTATTTTTGCATCATTTTGCTTATATATTATTTATGCACAAATCATTTCATAACTAAATTCAGAAAAAATATTTGACCAAACTAATATATTATTTTTAAACTTCGTATTCAGCAAGATTGGTCAATAGAATATCTGGTGTATCCCTAATACATAATGATTATAGAAATTGTTAGCACTTTCTGTCATAAAAAAAAGTTATGAAAAAGGATTGAAATTAATTTATATTATTTCTGTCTTCTTATGAATTCTGTTTATCATATTTTATGATCAAAAAGCAAAAATTTTAAATACATCTTCAATACATTAAGATTAAAAAAAAAAATTTAAGTGAAACCAGTTAAAATTATAGTCTTTTATAAATGAATAAAAAAAGCAGTCCTAGTTTAAGCCTAATTGAATTATTTTAGATTTATTTTAAGTGGTGATTTTTATTAAAACCAAAATGTAGATGGCAGACACCTGAGATCACATGTTCAAATTTTATGCTGTTCTGGCCCAAGCTCACCCTGCAAGAAGTTCACTTTTAAACACCCCTTGTATAATTGTATTCATAATGGTGAAACATAAAAGAAATAAGTGCACAATTGCATTCATAATGCTGAAGCATTGAAAAAAATTATATAATTGTATTAATAGTGCTGAAACATTGAAAAATAATTGCATAATTATATTCATAATGCTGAAATATTGAAAAAAAAATCACATTAAATTGTTCATGAAATAAAAAAATTTTAAACGGTGAAGTAAAATACTTCAAAATTATATTTTGGAATGAAATCTTAATATTGTCTAGGTAAGAGTTATTCTGTAAATTAGTATGGCCACTTAAATTGTTTATTTTATATATTTTTGATGTTATTAAAATGTATTTTTCAATTTAAAAGTTTAAGAAAATAAAATTTTTGTTTTCGTAAATATGTCTTGCTCCTCTTTTTATTGTAATTTTATATTGTAGGTTTAAGATCTGCTAAAGTAGGTGAACAGTGTGAAGCTATCATCAGATTTCCACGACTCTTTGAAAAGTATCCTTTCCCCATTTTGATAAATTCAGCCTGCTTGAAGTTAGCTGAATTATTTCGCACTGGGTATAGCACATCTTTTATTTATTTATTTGCTTTATAGTTTTAGTTGTTTTTCTTATCCAGTTTTATGTTTTTATTGTAAAATGATTACTCTCTTTGAAAAGAATTTTTTTACAATTTTGATCAATTCACCCTGCTTGAAATTATCTGCATTTTTCCCCACTGGGTATTGTACTTTTTTGTTTATTTATTTATTTTGTAATTTTAGTTTTTTTAAATTCAATTTCATGTTGTTTTTTTTGTGCAATGATTACTAGTAATGATTTTTCCAATGTGCAATATTTTTTTAATAATTACTTTATGAATTCAAGACATTAATAATTTAAGATCGCTTTGCACAATTTTGTCTATTTCATAATTAAATAATATAAATTTAATTTATAACTATTGATCATTTAATTTATACGAAATTAAATGTATAGCTGGAAATCAAAGTATAAACTATAGATTACAGTTTTTCTTTTGTATTCTACAACAATAGAATTTATAAATAATGGCCTTTAAAGCTCTGCATGAAAAGTCTGCTGTATTAATAAAATTTCTTGGAAAAACTTAAATATAAATATTTTTCTTAGTTGAGGAACAAAGTTCAAGTGTCTTTATCCCTACTATGAAATGGTTTAAATGCATTGAATGTGTTTTTTTTTTCTTTTTGCTCTTAAAAAAATATATTGCACATATTAAAGCATATGATTTTATATAAAATTTATTTCTAAGTATGATTTATAAATTTGTATTTTTTTTTATGTAGTTTTTTCTTGTTTAAAATTTTATCTAGAGTATTTATCTGACAATATGATTTTAAATAGCACCCATTTCCTATTTACTCATATGTAATTCTTTTTTTAAAAAACTAGCCATCTTGTACTTAGTTTTACTTTTAACCTTATTTATTGTTTGTTATGATAAAATTTGTTTCAAATTGATTTTGAAATAATTTATAGTTTGTTTTTCAATTCGTAAAACTTTTATTAAATTTTAAGTTAATTCATTAATTCTAAATTCTAATTAAGCTTTTATTTCTTATGAAGCTTTTATGCAACTTATATTCTCCATTTTATTTTCTAAAAAATATTCTTTATGATTCTAAAAAATGTTGCTTCTTTATGTTGTTTAATTTTTTATTTTAGGACCAACTTCCATAGAGTACTTATTCTACGAGTTATGCAACAAACACAAAAACATCTTGACAAAATTCTTAATTTAGATGAATTTGTTCATCGGTTGTATGCTGTTATCCATAGCAATGATCCTGTGGCTAGAGCACTGACTTTAAGGTTTGTAAAATATTTTTTTTAAATCACTTCACAAATTCACTTCCAATTTTTATAATTATTAAAAACTGTAATAGTTTATTTTTGTGTTAATTTTTTTACCAATTTTAACTAAATCACATTACTAGAAAATGTCACAGCAATTTATAAAATTTTTTCATACTGTGTATTTTTGTGTTTTCATGTATTTTTTGTGTATTTTCTTATATTATTTTATCTTTTCTGTGGGTTGTTTCATAGTTCTTATTATTCTTTTTAGGTTTTTGTATGTTTCCTTTTTTTGTTATTTTTCCTTTTAAAGATAACTTCATGTATTCAAAGAATATAACTACTTCATTTCTTTGAGTATTCATTACATGCCAAATTTTGTCTAATTCAATAGCCTAATATTATTATACATATGAGAAAAAAGGATACAAAATGTAAATGTTTTATTTTGAATAGAATAGAAAATGTAACTGATGTTACATAGAAAGGATATTAAGTAAAATATCATATTTTCCTTTTAAAATTATCCTTCCTCTGTAAGCAATAATGGGATTCTTTAAAAAATGTATTTAAACAAAAACTTCAAATAAACAGGAAACATTGAAAGGACACATGAAATCGCATAGAAAAAAATGGCAAAAAGAGAAGAAAAAATCTTCTGACTGATGGTACAAATAAAACTTTATAAATTTTTATTAAACTTTTTTATTATAATAACGAAATACTAAAAAGCTGCAATTTTTGATTTTATATCTAAAATAATGCGAAAAAAAGAAGAGTTTGTTAATGGAGGGATGCTATTAAATATTTATTTAAAATATTTTTATTGTGTTGTCCTTTGCTTTAAGAAATTGTTCACATTAAGGTTGAAAAGAAAAAGAAATATGAGTGAATACTTTAAAAAAAAATTATAATTTAATCACTTTCCTGTGTATTATAATGGAGCAAAAAGTATATAATTATATTTTTTTGCTCAGTTGGAAATTTGTGCATTCAATAATGAGTAATATATTTTATTTAAATTAAATTTTAGTTCTATTCTCAACAAATAAATTTATTTAAGGAAATCAATTCTTTTTTTAGGACTTTAGGCAATATTGCTAGTGTTGTTGCTGAAAAAAAGAGTATACATCACAGTATAAGAAATAGTCTAGATTCTCATGATGCTGTTGAAATGAAGGCAGCTATTTATGCTACTGGAAAATTTGCTGCCCAATCAAAGTTTGTTCTTTTCATTAGAAGTATCACAAATGAAAATTGCTATAAGATGGATTTTGCAACAACATTTTTGTTTTATTTCTTTAAAAGTATATACTTTCTTGATGATGTTTTTTAACTTAATTCAAATAAGGATGCACTCATATGTTGTGTTAAGCACTTAAGGGGGATAGGGGGTTTGAGCTTTGCTTATTTTTGTTGACAAGATAGGAGAGGCATGGGCAGTGCTTATGTAAGATACCAAAAATCTCATTATTTTCAAAAATATTTTTAAAAAGCCGAAAATTTTGGAAAAATAACAATTGTAAAATTTTTTATTTTGAAATAAAAACTTAACTTTTATATGAAGTGAGAAGAAAAATTTCTTCAAGGCAAGGTATTTCAAATTTTTATAAAACATACATTTTGTTTTATTCAAAGTTACGTAATTTATTTGAATTTAGTCTGTAAATTCTATTTAGTTATCTGAAAATTCTAATTGGTGTAGAACTGTAAAAGTATACATTAAAGCAAGAAACAATATGGCTGTTGGGAGCTGTGACTTTCTTACATAAACAGGGAAAGGGTTTGTAATTAATTTATGTTTGCTAACAATGGGGAAAGAGTCTAAAATTGCCAAATGCATGCTTGCATAATTTTTGAACAGTCCCTAAGTATAAAAGAAATTTTTTTCATCATCATTAGTGTTAAGTTTTCATGCTATCATGTCTTTCTGATTAAGCTGGGTTTTTTTATAATTTAATTGAAATCACAAATGATGAAATGCTAATATGATATGTTTGGTTATCCTTGTACTATAATTTTATCTTTTATAACACAAAAATATACTTATTTCACAATCCTATTTAATTTTATTATTGGTAATATCATAGAAGAAAAATAAGCAATTTCTTTTCATTTGATTTTATGTTATTTGCAAAAATGAAGTCTATATTCTGGCAAGAAATTTTTTTATTTTACTTTAATCAATTTTTTAAATTTATCACATTTGTTGAAGCTTCACTTGTTTAAAGAAATCACTTATGATTTTAATAGTAACAAGTAAATAAGGAAACTTTTGATATATTTTCAGAAATAAGCTAATTACACCATTGTTATTATTATGGATACAAATTAATAGAAAAGCTATTATTATTTTATTATTATGGGTACAAATTAATAGAATTATAGAAAGCTTATTATTCCTCTCTTTGTAACAATATACATAGATCAGAGCTGTTTTAAAATATACAAAAAAAAATGACAAAGAGGTGACAAAGTTGCTTCATGATTTGTGTAATAAGAAATTGATATATTGTGGTAACAACTTAAAAAAACTGGAAAATATATGTATTGAAAATATTGACCCTAAATGCCAATTTTAAATTAAAATTAGTAGCTCTCTCAAAATATTTGTTGCCACTATTTTTAGAACATAGCCCGTGATTTTAGATTTTTAAAATAGAACTCTGAGTCTCACAAATTTTAAGTTCTAGAATCAATTACTTGAAAAAAATAATTTTTATCTAATAATAACTTAAATAAACTATAACATATTTGCTCAATTTCCTTTACCTTCACTGAACTTCCTTTTTTTTTCTTAAATTAAAAAGTATTCAATTTTATGAAGACTTATCTTTTAGTAGGAAAAACTAATACGACAAATCAGCAAAGTTTGCAACTTATAAAATTTTTTTTACATAAAGATTGTTTGGTTTTCCTTAAGCATTAATAATATTAACAAATGTGAGTATTATTAATAATAGATTTTTGTAATAATTGTATAATTTTCCTAATAAATCATTACAAGTTGTAACTAATTCTGTGTAAAGTTTTATCAGAGAGAGGAAAACATAAATTTTTTGTAAGTGTATTATTGAGACCGTAACATGTTTTTTTCTGTTCTAAAACTAAATGTGCTTGCTTAATTATTTAGATAATAAAACATGAGTTGTTCTTATATGTTTTAATATTATTCATAGCATTATTGTCTTTAATTAACTTAACATTTCTTTCATTCAAAATTAGGGCGTTTGCTTCTAATATTTGCAGCAAAATTGGAGAAATGATTCAAGGACTGGCTACTCCAGTTGAAGTCAAGTTACAACTCCTTTCAATATTTCAACATATGCACCATGATGCTCAAACTATTGCACAAGTAATCAAATTGATTGACATTCCTGTTCTTAAATTGTTTTAGCATAGTCATTTCACTAATTAAATGACTATTTTGTTACATTTTCTGAAGAAAAATTGCTACTATTTATGTATATGTTATTAAGATCATTCTAGATGCTTTGGGAATCATTCTATTTAAATTTAACTTTAAAAAAAATTTTATGTTATAGTTGCATAGATATAAAGTATACGATTAAGATTTAGAGCAGCGGTTTCCAGCTAGCATGAGGCCAGGGGCTACAATTAGAAACACAAATCAAATGGCGGGCCGCAACTTTATAAAAATTTTATGTAGGACTCTTTTATGTTTGAAGGCGCATTGAATATTACTGTCAGAATTTTACCAAGCTGTACAAAACAAAAGTAGTGAATTGCAAATTAAAGTAAGAAGCAGATTTTTAAAAATATTTAATTGCATATTAAAAAAATTGGGCTACAATAACTTTAATGTGAACCTATGTATTAAACAATTAATGTGCAACATATATCTAATTGTTAAGATATAAAACTTTATAAAGGTTGGTATTAAAACTTACATAGTAGCACACACAATTGAGGTTTGTCTGCTGCAATAACCAGAGAATGGATATTTACATTTTAAATTTAAAATTTACAAATGTGTGTGTAAATATTTTCGTCCAAATAAAGTGGTTTAAAAAAGTTACATCTAAGAATTTCTTCAAGAAAATTTCTGATACACACATGCTAAATTATATTCACAAAATACAAAAAAAAATTAATAAAAAAGAGCAACATACACGATTATTTTTGTATTTGAATAAATATTTTCTTGGATGCAAAACCTGAGAAATAAATTTTTTTGCACCTTTGATATGATAAATTTCACAGAAACGAAGAAATTAGGTTTTTATTAACGAGAAAAGTATTTTAAATCCATAAAGATTTTTTACGAAAATTCCCACAAAAAAATGACAACTAATATATTTTAGTTCGCAGGCCACGAAAAAAGACTTCGCGGGCCGGCAGTTGGAAACCACTGATTTAGAGTAAAATAAATTTGATTCCCAGATGGTATTTCTTTCCCTGTATCATCTTGTTATTCAAGGCTATACCATTTAAAAATAAAATGTCAGAAGAAACATAACAATGTCAGATGAATGTCAGAAAAATGTCAGATGAAACATAACACACTTCATGTGTTATGTTTCAAAAATCATAATTTTTACTTGCTTCATATCTTATAAGCATGAGCATGCACCTAAGGGACGAACGCCCCTCAATTAACTTTAAAAATTTCCACTGTCAACCACTGGAAAAATTAAAAACTATTTAAAAAAAATTTTTTTTTAATTTTTGACTTTTTTTTCCTTTTTTTTTAGCATTAGAAATTAGAAGCAATTCTTTTAAATCTATTTTTCTAAGGGTTCTTTCTGTTCGTTCCAGTCATTTAAAAGAATTTAAATATCTCTAACAATTTAAAATAAAAAAAATACTTTTAGGAAAAAAAATTATTTAGTTCATCTTGTGAACATTCTTTTTATGAACATTTTTTTCATAAGTAATATAAATTATACAAAGCAATGTCATGAAAATAAACTGTTCAAAGGGAATAATCTGAGTGAGTCTTCGTTTGAAAACGGGACAATATTTTTCAGATTACGGCAATAGGAAAGTAGGTAAGGGGCAAGATCTAGAAGTTCAAACACCCCATTGTATCTGTTTTTCATTTATAATTTAAGATTTTTTTTTCCTTACTAGTTTTGAAACAGTTTAAATGTTTTATTGGGTACAAAATAAATATTAAAAATTCCTGGTTTTCTTTTAAAAGAGCAATAAAGTGGTCTCTTCACAGACCAAAATAAAGCAGTCAGCTAGAACTGCACTGCAAAATCTACCCCCTCATCACCAACATTAATTTGCGGATTTCTTTTCCTTTTGAAAATTCGTCACAGAAAAAATAAGAGAATCAAAATGATGCATCCTTTCCTCCTTGATTTTCATGCTTTTTACCACCCACAGCATTTTCAACTTAACTCAAGTCAATCAATTTCTCAACTAAGTATAATGGAATTAGTGTTCATTTTTACATTTTAGCTAATAATGAAGCTATTATTATGCTTATATTTTTTTTTTGTAATATCTGTGCTTATCTTTGGTACTTTAATTTACTTTTAAATTAGTGATAAAGATCATATTATAATAAATTGTTGTATTAGCTTTTTTTATTTGTAAAGTAAAGTGTTTCTGAAAATCGAAATTGAAGTAAGAGTTAAATTAATAAAGAATAAATTTTTTATGAACTCTTAAATTACAGTAGAGAACCGATTATCCGGAACGATCGGGACCATCGTGATTCCGGATAACTGATTTTTCCAGTTTTCTGAATCGCTACAAAATACCGTTTTTTTAATGTTTATAAAACGAAACTAAAAAATTATTTTGAAATAGTTTTAGAAATAATAAATAATGGAAATAATAAATAGTTTTAGAAATAATGGACTAATAACAAAATGGGCTCAAAATCTTGCAGGAAACTAAAAAAAATTTTTTAAATAGTTTTAGAAATAATAAAAAGTGATAAATAATAATACCCTTAAGTTTAAATAAGGAAAGAAATTATGAAATAAAAATTATATACAGGCTTATATATGTTATTAATATTATTATTAACTATAATAACATATATAAGCTATTTGTGCTTATGTGAGATTCGTCTACAAACGGCTTTTGATCCGTCCTCTAAATCAGTTCTTTCGTCAACTCGATACGCCGTACACTCTAAATAACAAAATGGGCTCAAAATCTTGCAGGAAAAAAAAATTTTTAATGGAAGAAAATTAATTTCCGGTTCCGAATTATATTCCGGTTTTCCAGATAAGAGGTTTTGCACTGTATTATTTTTTATTTTTTGATCCAATGTGCAATTTTGAACAAAATAGTACTGAATTTTCTTTACTGCATTTTGAATATTTCTCATTGAAGAACAATATTTTTGTCTCACAAAAGTGATCTGTTTAAAGTTTGTAAAAAAAACTTATCTCATGAAATTAATTAGAAACTGCGATGAAATAATTTCCTAATTGTTCAACTTATGTTGTTTGAACTTGTAAATCAGTATTTTTACCTAATGTAATATAGGTCTGGAAACTATGCACATCCCTTCTACCTGATTATCCATCTCAACAATTTGTTGTTTGCACTCTGCATACTCTCACTGAACTAGCTGCTGCTTCAATAACTCACATTCCTCAACAGGTATGAGAAATTTAATTATTTATATTGAAAGCATTAGTATATAATTTATGTAGTACAATAGAACATTTTTCTAATATAAACATTGAAGCATGAGGTTTTACGATATATAGAATTTGCACAAAAATATGCACTTCAGTTTTTTATTCACAGAAAAAAGAAAGCAAACAAATTTTTCAATTTTTGTTTGCTTTAATGTTTTAACCTCTTGTAATTGGAGATTATAAATTTGAAACCGTGAACAATTTTAAATACTTGGGATCTGAAGTCAATAGTCTTAATGGCATCTTGCCTGAGATCCGTAGTAGAGTCACAGCAGCTAATCGATGTTTTTTCGGTCTTAAAAAGTATCTGAAATCTAACTTCATCAGCAGAAAAACAAAGATTCTGATATACAAAAGTTTGATGAGACCCATTCTTACTTACTCTGCTGAGACTTGGACAATGACAGAAAAAGTAAAGCACACTATTTCTGTGTTTGAAAGAAAAATTTTAAGAAGCATATTTGGTTGCCTTAAATGTAACAATATCTGGAGAAGAAGAACTAACTCCGAACTTTACATACTATTTAAAGAACCTGACGTAGTCAAATATATTTCAATTCAGAGAATCAAATGGGCAGGACACCTATCAAGAATGGATAATAACCGCATTACAAAAAAGATCTTCTCTGCCAGACCATTAGGCACTCGAAAAAGAGGAAGACCTAGTCTTAGAGGGCTCGACTGCCTTGAAAGTGATTTAAATATTCTAAAAGTCACAAATTGGATGTCTCTGGCCAAGTGTAGAAGAGCCTGGAGTTCAACTCTGCGGTAGGCAAGGGCCCATCCTGGGCTGTCAGGCCAATGAAGAAAAAGAAGAATGTCTTAACCTTAAATTAATAATTTTTCTTGAACCCTGTGAAAAGTTAATAGTTTTTTCTCTGATACAGGAATTTTTTAACTGCAATTTCCATTGCTTTCTTCTGCAAACTTATTGTGATTTATGGAAAATTATGGCTTATACAATTCTTTTTTAAATCTTCAACTGTATATGATATTTTTAAGAAGCATCAGATATTAAAATTTATTTTTTTAAACAAGATTTGGCTATTTCTTTTGCCTCAAATTGAGGTTTAAGATGATTTTTAAATATAATTACTGTATATTATAGTTGTCTTTGAACATAATACATTAAGTGCTTAATAAGTTTCAAAAATAATTAAGCTTAGATGTTTGTTTTTTCAGTTAAATTGAAATCACATTATTTTCTATTAAAATTATTGTTTCTGAAACTGTTATTTGTCAGTTACCAAATAATCATCTTAAACAAAGTTTTTGGAGTCTTTTTTATTCAATATCTTCTTATCAGTTATTATCGTAACATGACTAATGGATAATATTTGGTTAACATTTTAAAACAGTTTGATTAAAATTATATGACTTTTTATAAAAATTTGATTTTTTTTATACTAACTTATTGTTATTTAATTAACATCAGTAACCAAAGCTTTTCTGTAACTTTTGGGAAATATTATTATTATTTTGCAATCTATTCAAATATTCAATCTTTATCTGTTTATTTTATTTCACATCTTTTCTAATAATTAATTTTAGATCTTTTTTTTATTTTATTTGTTATAGGTTAATTTATTAATTTCTTACCTCAAAGAAGATGGCCGTATGTGTGTGAAACTAAATGCCTTAAAAGATATGGAAAAATTAGCAAAGACAGGTCCTCACTTGTGGACTTTAGAAAACGTAAATGTGAGTTTTCCATTTTTATACATTTATATTTTTTTTAAAAACAAAAATTTCATTTAAAAATATAAAATCATTTATATTTATTTTTGTTTCAGCAATTGGTGAATTATACCATTGAAACGCCCTATATTAGTTTGAAGTGTGAGATTTTCTCTGTGATGGTGGCTTTGGCTTATTCAGTTTCTGTGGACAAGTTTGACTTATCAGCTGGTATTATTTAAGTTTATTTATTTTTTATCTATGTTTTATCAAGTATTTGTGTATAAACATTAGCTGGTTGTGTAATTGTAGCTATAGACATAAAAAAAAATTCTTTTCGAATTTGGGCTTTTTAATTTTAAATTTATTGTATTTTTTGGCGTTGAAGTCAACTTTTTAAACTGCTAATAAATTTAGACATAATTTTTTTCTAAATAATATCTTGATTAACTTAAGATATATAATCAATATAAATAAATACAAATGCAGGTCTATATGATGTATGCAAACATCAAAAGAATAACTCAACCAATGCTTTTGTACAAAAAAAAAGAAACTTTTTGCATTATATATAACTTCTTTTAAGTTGATACCATTCATTTTAGAAATCTGAAAGTTTTATCTACGCCAAGTTCAAATACTTAATTTACAGTATCAAAGTTAGAGTTTAAATTAGATTTCCTAATAAAAGTAGTAGAAAAACAGCTTTAAAGTATTGGTTTAAATTATTGTTATTAAAAAGTTTTTTTTGCATTTAATAATCAGTGCATATTAAATAATATGTAATAATTGAACTATTACATAAATAATTGGCTCCAAAAAATATGTTAGTTATATTTTGTGATGGTAAAATACCAGATTATTATTATGTGGAACTGAAGGTGACAATTTTGATTCTAAAATGGCATTCAACTTACCTTATTCTTTTTTATTTGTCGTTGTCTTGATTCATGTAATTCCGAATTATTATTATAAAATAATTTATATTGCTTATAACACTCTTTCTAACATATAACCATTGAAATTTTCCATTGAAGCAGATGTTGATCATTTAAACTAAATTGCATCATTATTTATTTATACCACAAAGTTTTGTTATTCAATTACTGATTCTGCTTGCATGAATTCATCTTCTACAAGTAAATTTGGAACTTATTACTCTTAAATGCTTCAATAATTGTTACTTTAAAATGTTTTAATGAGTGAATTTTAGTATAGAAACTGCAGTATTTAGTTTTGAATATGCCTGATTGTGAAGCATTAAATAAATAAAGGGAAAAATTCAAACATCAGGATACTGATGATTAAGTGAAAATATTGTTAAATATTTCATAGTTTTTTATTTTTTAGAATGTAAAGTTTTAAAACTTTCTCAAGATTGTATATTGCATGATAATGTCCCACTTGCTGCAATATCTGTGGAACTGTTGTCTCAAATAGCAATTCATGTATTTCAAGGTAAACTTTGTTCCTTTGCAATTTGTTGAATTTTTTATTTTATTTATAAATGAACTATTTTGAATTTTTTTTCCAATAAACTTTTAGAAGACGTAGTTGTTCAGAATATAGATTTAATGCCAGAAGTATCAAGTGCTATTGAAGCATTACTTTTAGTAATTTGTACATCTGATGATCAAAGACCAGAAAACCTCAAATCACTATTAGTAAGTGGTGTTAATTTTATTTATTTGTTTTTTATTTATTTATTTTTATGTATTTGTTTATTTTTATGTATTTATTTATTTTTATGTATTTATTTATTTTTATGTATTTATTTATTTTTATGTATTTTTTTTAATAACATTTGTAAGTAATGCAACCAAGCTTATTCTAGAATGCGTAATTTTATAGGTTTTCTAATTATTAAAAAACATGAAGCTTGTGTAGATTTTCTTTTCAATCTTAAATTATAATAGCTTTAATTTTCTGATATAAAATATATTAGTAATGATTTCAAAACCTTTTATTTTTATTTACATTGATTAATGCATGCAGAACAAAGTTATTGATTTTGTATTTTTAATACAAGAGCAGTTTTAATATTTTTTTAGAGGGGAAAAACATAATATTCTTTTCTTCTTATAATATGTATAATTTTAAGGTATCACTTTTGATATGCAAGCATTTTCTAGAAAAAAAGATTAAATATTAATCACAAGTTTCTTATTTCTTTTAAGTTACTTATTGGAAGGAAATATGACTGTTTCATTTTGTGTTTTTCTCTTAATTTTAAGCAAAAGAATAATCTAATGATTAAATATATTACATTATTTTACAGAAATGTTTCAAATGTGCTGTAAATATATGTGAAGTATCTCCTGAGATGTGCATTCAGTTTGTTGATACTATTGGCTCTTTGATTGGTAAAACTTCAGGTAATTGTGATAGTTTTTACTAAGTTCTCTGCTTTTTAAACCCTTTTATAAATTGTCCTCTGCATAATATTCCTAGTTATTTCTTATTATGTATTTAGTGCTGATAAATTAAAATTGAACAACATAATTATCTCTCAAGAATAAACAAAATTAAAAGCATGTCATAAAATTCTTAACTTATTTATTGAATAACAATTTATGTGTTCATCTTTGCCTTGGTTAGTCTAAATCTTTAAAAAGAATCGTGGTGGTTCTGGGGATGGAGCATTCGCCTTCCAATGAGGGGAACTGGGTTGGAATCCCAGCAATGCCTAATCAATATGAATTCTGCACTGACTTGCTGACATAAAATATCCTTAGTGGTTGACGGATCATAGGTTATAGTCCTTTTGCCGTCAGGCTAACCGTGGAAGGTTTTCATGGTTTTCCTTGTGATAGGCAAATTTCTTGCAATAATTGATCCGGGAGTTCCCTTGTCTTCTGGACTGGGTTCAAAATTACAAGGCCATGGAGCTGAACATTAGTAGTCGTAAACCCAAAATTAGGTCAGCTTTTCAACAACTTATAAAATCTTTAAAAACGAAGTCTAGTAAGAATATTCTCTTATGAATGAAATTCTTTTTAGTACATGCTGAACCTTGAAAAACACTCTGAGAAAAGGATCAAGTAAAGTAAAGCATTTAAATTCTGTTTTTATTAAATTAGATGGCAGACTCTTAGTCGAAAAGTTTGAGAAATTTCTAGAAATAATTACTTGTTTTAAATTTTTTTATGCACAAATGCCTCTTTAATTTCACATTCAAGAGAATATATTATTTCTATGTTACATCATTTGAATTAATTAGATATCTTTTGAGTTCAGCAGAAACTATGTTAAATTTTACTTTTTTACTATGTAGTTAAAATGTTTCCCAGAAGATTTGAAGATCTGCGTTCACTCTTTTTTTTTTTTTTTTAAGAAAATGTGTGAAAGTTAACTTTGAAATTTTTCCCCACGATCAAATCGTGTAGTAAAATTTGAAAAGAGTTAATATGCTTTGTTTTCTTGTAACACTATTTGAGCAAAAAATGTAAGTTTAATATTCTCCGTTTCATTAAATCTGCTGATTAACAAGACAAGATTAACTAGAAAAGCGGTGCTAGATGGTTCATTTTTAATTTGTATTTTTTTAAAAAATTCAACACATTAAGACAATTTTACATGATCTCGTTTAGAATAATTTATAAATATAAAGTTAGAAAGTTAAATAAAACATATTTCTGATAACGAAAAAAAAAATTGAATGTGGAGTTAAAGTTTATTATAAGATTTTGAAATAATAGCCATAAAGTTTTATAAAACTAGTCACCCATAAAATTTTAAGTTATTGTTATGCTTTTTAATTATATATGTATATAACTTTTTTATTTGCATTTTTGATACGTTTGAAGTAAAACAAATTTAGTGCAGGGTGTGAAATTTCCACTCATCAGCTCCCCATTGGCAATCAAGCGTTTAAGTCTGACGAGTAAATTTTATCTTTTAAAATTTCAAGTTTTGTGTTAAATTCTGATAATAGTTTATATTAAATTTATATTAAACTTAGATAATCGTTCTTCGACGCCCGGTGGCTGAGCGGTAGCGCTTCGCGCTGTCATGCCACAGGTCCATGGTTCGATCCTCGGGCCGGGCAAGGTTGACTCAGCCTTTCATCCCTTCAGTGGGTCGATAAATGAGTCCCAAGCATGCTTGGGAACTATACACTGGGGGTTCCGCGTTCGGCTGACCACCTGACCGGAACATCTGCTCCTGCACCCCAGAGCCCAAGGTCAAGAAAACTGAGATGGACACAGTAGGCCTTGGCCCTCTTTGGGCTGTCGCGCCGTTGAGTTTAGTTTTAATTGTTCTTCAGTGTAGCGGTACCTAGAAGTGTTTTGAAATCAAGCAAAAGCATTTTCATTCTATTAAGAACGTAAAATGCTGAGTCACTCATTTTTCATCCATTTAAACCATTGCATCTGAGAACATTGAAATCTTAAAACAACCACGACTTGATTCAATATTATTATTCCAGTTAACATGTCTACATTCTTTTATGATTTCGTTCACAGAAAGTTCTTCATACAACATCTACAAATATTTTAAAAATTGTTAATATTTTTCATGAGTGTGAAATAGTGTTGAGCAAAAATTTTAGAACTGAAATGTCTGCTCTGATTTTTTGAATGAGCAGAATTCTTGTTTTCGCACTCACACACAAAAAAATGAAGATAGAATTTTTATTCTAGATGTATGGGTTGTTCCACTATGTACAGCTCTATGTGCATTAGGCAATAAAAGTGCTGGTGTTGTAGTTTGCTGGCAAACAGATTTAATACCAAAGCTGAAGGAATTCATTTTACAACCTCAAATAACTTCTGAAAGAGCAAAAGCTATAGTAAGTAATTTATATATAATGATACTTTCTAGATAGTTTTTTTAGCGAACTCTATAGAATTTGTTTATATTATTTTCTTATTGTTTCAGAAAATAAAGGTTTGCTAAGCGTTACTTGTTTGAATGTATTGTATTTCTTGAATGAGAATTTTTTTTATTAAAAGAAATAGTTCTTGTTCTTATTAAAAGCATTTTAAAATAAAATTTTTAAATTTATGATCAAAATAAATAAAGTAAAATAAAAATACGAAATGCCACTGAAAATTTAATATTTAAAAAAATTTCTTCAGACTTGTAATCTAATGTTAAAGTATAAGAAAAACTTTTAATTCATATTTTTTATGTATTAAGATTGATTTACCAATTTTGGATAAAGTCTCACTTTAGAATATATTATCTAAAGAAAGTTTTGCTATGTCTTATTCTTTTCTCATTAAAAGATGTTTAAAAATTAAATTTTGAAAAAAAATCTATTAATATGGCTATTGAGGAAATATTGTTCTATAAAATGTTATTCTTTCTCTAACTTTGAAATATATTTTGGCAATATAAAGTGTAATTTGTAAAAATAAAAAAAAATATATGCTTATTCTTATGTTATATAAAGAAGTGCAACTTAGATAAAAAGTTTTTAATTTTTAAAAAATACAGGGTTTTTTTCTACCTTTTACAACTTAAGTTCTTGTTAAATTAAAAAATTAAATTCTAAACTTAAGGCCTGAAATATTTTTTTATATTAACTTACTTTAAATTTATATTTGTCTTTTTAGTTTTTGGATTAAAACTTTAGTGTGATACATCTCATGATACTTCATTCTAATGTTTTATCATTTAATGACGTTTTTCTTTCAGGGTATGGTATGCACTTTACTATTTCAAACAAGCGTTGATAAGCCATGGGTTCTTCATGATGATGAGGTTGTAATGAATGCTATTGATTCCGTGGATTTCTGGTCTTCTTATAAAATAGGCCGTCAAGCTACCAGATATGGGCATCATCAGTATGCCATTAAAATCTTTTCTACCCTCTGTAATAAGGTAAGTTAGTTATATTGATATATATAAGTTACTGTGTCTTATATTGACTTATATTGATATACAGTGGTGGCCAAAAGTGTGGACATTTTTTTAAAGTTTCATGTTTTTCAACTTTGTGTGCTTGTAGAATATATTAATTTTCACTTAAATACAAACGTTTATATATCAAATTGAAGGTAATTTAATGTAGAATTTAATATTAAATACAGTATTACAATATCTGTATTACAGAAAAGGTTATGCAACTAATAGTAAGATCTATCTCAGATTTGCATTTTTTTAAAGTGATACTTACACAATCAATACTTAAGGATAACCCTTATTTTTTAAGACAGTTTCACAGTGTCTTTTCATTGAGTGATCGAGTGTTTGGAGTTAATCTTTTGTAATCACATGGTGCCAAGAATCAATTATAGCTTTAATAAGTTGTCTTTTATTGGATGGACATTTTTTTCGTACAAGTATTTTCAAACGTCGCCACAAATTTTCGATTGGAATGAGATCAGGGCTGTTTCTTGGCCTTGGTAATATATCTATGCCTTTATTTTGAAACCATGCTTTGTATACTTTTGCTGTGTTGCATGTAGCTGAATCCTGCTGAAAAGCAAATGGTGGGTTGTTGGGGAAGAGATCCCTGATGGAAGGTATCAATTTTGGTTTCAGGACAGGTTCGATGTATTTTTTGGCATTCAGGATGCCATCAATCACTTGAATTCGGCCCACACCATCTGCAGACATACATGCCGAAATCATGACATTTGTTGGGTTTTTTGTAGTTGCTTCAATGCAATCAGGATGAAGTGCTTCACCTACTCTACGTTTCACATATTTTCTACTATCACTACTACGATATTTTACTCTCATCGCTCTAGATTACTTGCTTCCATTGATTTTCTGACCATTTAATGTGTTCTTTTGCCCACTTAACTCGTTTTTCGAGTTGCTTTTGATTTAAATATAGTTTTTTCCTTGGAATTCTAGCTTGTAGTCCAAATCCTGATAACCTTCTTCTTATTGTTCTTGAACTTACTGCAATACCCGCTGCATTCATTTCACATCTAATGGCATCTGATGAAATTTTTCTATCTTGAAGGCATGGTCGTTTAATTTTTCTATCGGCAGTAGCACTTGTGCATTTTTTTCGGCCTGATTTGGCTTTATTTTCCACTGATTTCATTTTTTCATAACATAAACAGAACTTTTGTACACCAGAACAAGTCACTGAACCACCAACTTGTCTTGCAATTTCAGCATAAGAGAGGCCATTTTCTCTCAATATGACAATTCGGCTTCTTTTCGTAGATGTCCAATTAGTTCTTCTTGTTGATGACATTGTTTGAAATTAGTTTAATTTAAAAAAAAGGACTTCAAATATTGAAAAACAGCAATACTCTATTTAATTGTACTAGTAGGCATCATTCCGCAAAATATTTCCACAACAATAACTCTTTTACCATCCAAATAACCTAAACTATAGTTACAGACATTTGATTGGTCCTTAGAACAGTGTTTGTGATTGGCTTGTACGCTTTTTCTACAAAACACGTCCTTATTCAAAACGATTTGTGTTTGTTTGTTGTACTAAAATGAACATAACTTTTTTTGTAATACAGATATTTTAATTCTGTTTTTGTTATTAAATTCTGCATTAAATTACCTTCAATTTGTTATATAAACGTTTGTATTTAAGTGAAAATTAATCTATTCAACAAGCACACAAAGTTGAAAAACATGAAACTTTCAAAAAATGTCCACACTTTTGGCCACCACTGTATATAAGTTATATTGATGTATATAAGTTACTTTCTCAAGTGAATTTCAACAATTGCATAGTCACTTGAATGTCCAAGATATTTGTTATGTCAGTTTTGATATTAATTTATCTACTGATATTTTTAAAAAATTTTTTGTTGACATTTTAATATCTGGTAAGGATATATTAGGAAAAACTCTTTGTTCAGAATACTTGGCAAGTATACACCGTGCGAAGATTTTTAATCTTTCAAAACATTAGGTTAAGAATACCGGTTATTATCCACACTCTTTCTTTTAATGTGATTATTGTCATTTACCGGGAAAACTGGGCTATCACGAATTTCAATCATTCTTAGTAAGATATAGAAATATTAATAATTGTTGAAATATAATTAAAGAAAGAAACTGGTCTACAAAGTCAGAAATAGACAAAATAAGTAACTAACATTTAAAATAATAAATCAAAATAGAAAAACACTTAAAGCAGCTAAATCCAAATTTGTTTTATTTTAATTTATTAAAATCCGAAAAACAATTCTACCAGAAAATTTTAAGATATGTGTGTTAGCAGGACAGCACTTCATCAGGAGACACATTGCCTGCCTAATTGTTCAAATATTTTTGCTTTCAAATCATAAAAAATTAATATATATTTGCTCAATTTTAACAATTTACTTATTGTTGTCTTATTTAGATTTTTATTTTGTTTTAGCTAGTTAAAGCTCAATTAATATATTGTTTATATTATTACCATTTGATTATTTAGCTTGTTTTATGAGCTTAAACACTAAATATTTATAAACTGTTAATGTGTATTAATTACTTCTAAAAAATAATAAATTGTTGTTAAATCATAATATTAATATATCGTTGATAACTATAATGATTTCATGTAATTGTTTTCATTCAATTGTTTTCAAATAAAGTTAGTAATGTATACTTGTAAGTATTGAAATGTATTTTTTCTAATATCTTCTTATTTTATTTTATAAGGAAATAAAAAAAAATTATTCTAATTATGTTATAAATTTAACCTTGACACTCACTTTTTTTTTTTTTTTTTTTTTTTTTCTGTTCCTTTAATTTTTGAAAGCCTCTGTAAAAAATTCTTCTTAAGATTTGAAATTTAATTTTGATCATTTTGTGTGATTCATTTTTATTGCTAAAAAAATAGTTATTGTTTATTTTTAGGTTAGCTCTGAGCATTTGTATTTCTGGTTGATAAGTCTTTGTGAAATGAGTAAAGCTGAGAACTGTTTGACATCTAAAATTGTCAGAAGTAATCAAGATATAATAGAATATGTTACCCAAGCTATAACTCATTACATGAAAGCTATATCAGCTCTGAAGGTATGATCTTACACTTTTTTTACATTTAAATTAATGTGAAAATGAATTATTTAATAATAATTTGACTTAGCAAATCAAAAAACGATAACCAATCAAAACTAATGTTCACAACTGCAAGGAAACTAATCGGTTAAAGAGTTAAGGGCAAGCTACTAAAGAGCACCTGCTTGGTTACAAAAGAAATACAATGAATATAAATAATAAAGAAACAACGAATATTTATTAAAAACTTTACAACAAATGCATAAAAGAACAACCATCAACTGGCGTGTAAGCTTTAAATAGACAATGAAGTAAATCATGCAGATGTTGGAAGATTCCTGACCTTTTATTAACACTTACAGCTGTGACATTGATTTAGGACAACAATAAATCTTCAGTGATGCCACTAAACTTTGGAAACTGTGCATCCCTGGGATGCAGAACTTCCAAATTTCACTGACTTTTTTTACTAAGAGTAAATTCATATCCTCTTTAAAATAAAATAAATTATTTAAAACATTCTAAATTTTCAAAATTTAAAAAAAAGCGAAACAAAAAGGATGGGGAAAATTGGTCGCATGATGAAAAAATCCATTAAAAATGATCTGTGGTATTGGATAGACAATAAACTATCCAACTCTTTATCCATCTATTAATTCACTCATTTATGAAGATTTCATCTATTGAAGAGGAAACAAAGAATTTCGAAACAAGAAAATAGTTGCAATACTTGCCTTGCCAACTCTAGTTAAACACTTGTCTCAAAGAAATACAGTTGTATTTCCGTGAGATACAATGTATTTGATACTCAAATACAATGCAAATGATACTCAGATACGCTATACAATGTATTTTGTTACTCAAATTTTGTTCACTTTCTCTTTCTGCCATTAATATGGAACTATGAAGAAATTTTATTAAAAAGAAAATTTGGTTTTATTTTGCCCACATTAAACAGCTGACAATTCTCACTATGAAAAATTAAGTGTCCTGTGGGTGTGTAAAAAAAATTTTGCCCCACCTACCACTTTTTAGTCCTTGACGCACTAAGGTGTTTAAGTGCAATTGCTGAATCTTATTAAAAATACTTTTTAAGTGTCCACAACGAAAGAAATCTAAATTGGGAAATTCAGGAGACCTGAGAAGCTCAGAAATACATGCCCACCATAGGGAATCCAACTATTCAAAAAGACAGCATCCAGTCTAGGTAGTTTGAGACTACTGTGAAAAATATGCTGCTTCAACATGCAGGAACCACATAACCGTATAAAATCATTTGGTACATTTTATCTTAAATAAATAAGGCAGCATTTGCTGATGACAGATAAGGTTTTTTTATCCATTTAAGATTCTTTATAATCATACTCAATTCTTTATCATCAATCATTCGTCTATATTGTATTTTCCATTTTCACTAAGCAGGTTCTTTTGTGCTTCAACTCTTAATTTTTGATTCCCTATGGAAGTAGTTCGTTTTAGGAAACTCTCTCAATCTTTACTGTAGTGACCTTTATTTTTGTTTCACTTTCTATATAGCTGCCTACAAGTTTACACATATTCAAATATCAAATTCAATGTAAGTGTTTTACTTCTATAAAATATTAGTTAATATAGTTTTCTTCTTTTTTTTATTTATTATCTCATTAAAATCTCACTGATCTCTAATGACCCTTTATTTAGGCCTATGACCTGTTAAAACATGACGAAAGATTGTAAAAATGATTATTGAAATAATATTCGTAATATTGGACCAAAATTGTAAATTAATCTTATAGCATAGGGCAGAAATTTTTTCTTCTTAAATATATTTAGAAAAGAAAGATTTTAAATGAACATTTAATTTTACTGGTATTTTATAAGCAAGCCATTTTTTTAAATCTTTGAGTATGAATGGATAAACAATGTTATTCCTGATGTTAAAGCAAATTTTACTTTCATGCACATGTTAACATAAAAATATTTTATTATCAGCTTTATAAAGCTATCCAATTTCCTAATTATTTTTGTAAAGCAATTTATACCTTTCCAATTCTCCTTAATAGTTCATGTATTTTATTTTAAAATGTTTAAATTGAAAATTAGTAAATAGTTTTAAGATATGTAAAATTTCTGGTAAAAAATAAAAATAATACTCATTTATAATGTTTATCTCATGTAAACAATGCATGTATATAGTTTTTAAGCAATGAACAATTTTACTAAAATAATTACAGTGAAATAATAACCTTTGGTTTTGAAAAATTTTAAAACTTATATTAATATGTTTTATCTTTAGAACATGTTTAGATGTGGGTCTTAATTTTATGTTTTAAGTTTCAATATCTTGCCTTCAGTATCTGCAGGATGTTTTTGATATAATCTGCAAGCAAAACTTTTAATTTTATTACATGATTTTTGTGCAGAGAGTTTGAAAGATTTAGATGTAGTATTATTTTATATGATTGAAGTCTGCAGAGATAATTTTAATGTTTTATAAAGAAAGTTATATAGGTCTACAATTTTAAAATTAATGCTTTAAAATTTTGAATGATTGTATCTGATACTCAGACAGTTAATTTAACTGATAATTATCTATTAAACAAAAAAGTATGTGAAAAAGGGTGGAATTTGAATAAAAAGGGAGGTAAAAGTATTATATAAATATATCACCTTAAAAATAAAGGTGATATCCTTTATATTATCTTTTTCCACAATTGTATTACATCTTTATCGATTAACACATAGCATTTTTGTCTATATCATTTACTAACAATGTGAGAGTAACACAACTGTGTTACATTTTTTTGGATTTATAAGGGAAGGAAAAAAGATGATATGAAAATATCATCTTACTAGTATCTTTCTATATAGTAAGGTGGTATTTTTACATTGTATTTTATAATAATTTTGTTTCATATTTAAGGATTACCTCATTCTATATTTAATATGTATTACACAGGAGAAAAAATTTTTTTGTTGCATGAGATTTTTTTCAGAAATCTTCGATACTTTTGTATTGTTGATTTTAAATCTGAAATCGGTTCCTCTCTCCATGCTATGGAGTTATTTTAATGCATTTTGTAGTCTATTTCTTGTCGACATGTACAAGTTTAAAAACGATATATAAAAGGGTGTCACGTAATCGTTCCAACAAATTTTTAAGAGCACATTATCAGTAGGGCTGCAAATTTGTCGCGGGACAAAAAAGCCCCAAATTCGCGGAAAAATCGCTTGAAATTTTGAAAATTACACAAATTCTAAACATAAAAAAATTTATTATATTAATGATGCAAAAGACGGAAATTGCGCTAATAATTAAAAAAAAAGCGTAAAAATATTTCTTTGAATTTCAAGCAATATTAATATTTTTATTTAAATGAACAGAATTTTGGTACAAAGTATTGTACATTGTCAGATTATTCTCATTAATGCTTCGTCTTTCATCACTTAATGCATTTTTATACTTAGAAAACGATCTTTCTGCGTCAACGCTGTTTTTAGGCACCGACAAACATCCAATTGCCAATTTTGGAGCGTTCGGCCTTTGATTTCCAAAACTCGATCAATTTTCCTTCACCAACGCGCAATTCCTTTACCGTTGCTTTGTAAGAAGTAATTGCTGTGAAAACTCAAACATTCTACATTCAAACTACTAGATACAAGTCCCTAGTAACTACTAGTCCCCCCCACCTTCATCCAGAAACTGATATATATTTAAGAAATCACAAAAAGTCGCCTAGGAAAAATTGACTGGATATGTAGAGAGGCAGTAGAAATTTCATTGCCCAGTGCAATAGCATGTATAACAATTTTTCTGTCAAAGATTTGATTTATAACATTTTCCTTCTTTTGTGATTCTAATTTCTTTTGTACTCTTACTGACTTCAGAAAGGTAATTACCCTCCCTAAGTGTAGAAAGACCACCTTACTTGACAAGATTGTGATTATCTCTTATCTCTGAACTATTTTCATATCATTTTGCTATCGATTCACTCCCCTAAATATCTAATCAATTTTGCATCTTCAATTTAAGGTTCAGGAAAATAAAAAATTCTGTTTAATAAAAATAATAAATAAAAAATGGAAAAAAAATCAAATTTTAAGCAATTTTCGCGCAAGTCAAGACATATTGAGAAATTCGCGGATTTTAGGAAAAAAGATGACAATTTCGTGGAAATTCGCGCCACGACAGACCTGCAGCCCTAATCATCAGGATTAAAATAGCCTAGGAACCCATGTCCTGATATGTTGTTATACACCCCTAGCCGTGTACAAAAATATTTCCATGCATTGGAAATATTTCTTATGCAATTTTAATCTTAATGTTCTGCCCTTAGAGTTTTGTCTCAACATTTATGTGACTCCCTGTTATACATGTTGACAAAAAACAGACTAAAAATGTCATTTTGAAAAACTCTGTAGCTCTAGGATTAAAACTTGTTTCAGATTTGAAGTCTTTACACCCAAATGAGACAAGATCTATTATTTATTTCACTGCCACAAAAAAATTTGTTCCTCAGTGTTAGTTATAAAAATATTTATTATATTGTGAAGGAATAAAATCTTTTCTATTTATTTTTCATGTAATTAATTGGTAAATGAAACTGTTGAATGAACTTTTATGGAGTAATAAATTATTATGTGTGTTTTTAGGCAGCTACAACACCTCAACATTCTTTACTTTTCCAATGTGAATATGCCAGGCTGCGAAGTGAAGTACTTCAAGCACATCTACAACTGTTGTTGGCGTGCTCTTGTGTTAAGACTTCACCACCTCCGGCAATTGCTGTGTCTGTTGCTACTGCTACCAGAGATGAGCTACAGAAATGTGGCAGAGTTGTTATGCAGGTATGGTGCAATCTCAACTAATTTGTGCATGAAATGAAATGATGAGTATGTGTCCATGTGTAGAGCCATGTCTGTTGCATGATATGTGAGTAAATGGGGCTCTTACGATTATGAAATTTGACATGGAGGTTTATATTGATCACCCAATCATCAGAACATAGCCCACATTAGAGTTTTAATGCTTCTATCAATTTCGGTTTTTGAATTTTTAATTTCTCAAAACATATAGACAGGCAGTGATTTATCTAGACCAATGAAGAAACATAACAAAAAATGCACTTTTGATTTTGTTATATTTTATTTATTGTTTGGGGAGAATTTTTTTTTTCCTTGTTGATGTTGCAGCTTGAGTGATTGGAGTACAGTACACTCTCGATTAACCGTGCGCGGATTATCCATGCTCATTCCGGAGTCAACAAAAAATTTAAAGGGAAACATTTTCAAGATTAAAAAAATTTGATTCATGAAGTTATAACACTACCAAATTTTTGAAAGCAATATTCGTTATTGAATTGCAGCATATGGAATATCAGCAGCATGGTCAAGGGTAAAATCGTCTACTTTATCACGATCTTGGAGAAAGATCGTACCGCTTGATGAACAATCCTCTTCAGATATTCAAGAAGAGTATAATAATAGTATTCTTGAACAAGCAAAGGAAATCGAAGGTTTCGAAATTCTTGATGAAGAAAATTTAGAAGATTGGTTTCAAAGTGATGCATGTGAGCCTGGCTTCCAGTATTTGACTGATGAAGACATCGTTATGTTGTTAAATCAAATAATGATGATAGTAACTGATGCAGAAGATGTAGTAAATGAGGAAAATACAATTTCTCATTCTGCTGCTCTGTGGAAACTTTATTAGTTTATATGGGAGTATCTGATTACGGTGATATTAATGTGATTCGTAAAATATGTGACAATATATGGCGCATTACACATTTTTTTTTAAAAGGAAAATTCCTAGTTTGATTTTATACAGCATGCAAATGTCAGTAATTTTTATATTTTTTGTATATTAATTTTGTATATATTGATATTGATTTTTTCTTTAATAAAAGGAGTTTTCAGATTATCCATATTTTTCGATTGTCCGTGCGACCTGTCCCGGTGATTAACCCGGATAATCGTGCACTGTATAAAGGATAAAGTGCACTGTATTTTATTTTCATTTTCCTACAAATATATTAGAAGAAAAAGTTTTTTTTCCAGGGAGAAAAAGATTTTGTTTTGAAAAAATAATCAGAAGTCTCAAATAAGATATTAATTAATCGGCACCAATTCCATATGATTTTTTATATCATTTAAATAAAAATAATTTTTTTTTATTTTTTCCTCATTGATACAGCAGCTTTCAATTAATATACAATCAATTAATTACAATCTTTCTATTAATTTTAATCTACATTAATTCTAATGATATCTTAAAAGTAGTGATATTAATGCAATTATTTGTTTCTGAAAAAAATGAAAGTTTAATAAAAATTTTAATTTTAAAATGCTATTTAAAAAACTTGCAAGCAATTTTGAAGAATTAAATCCTTTCTTTTGCATCACAATTTTATTATTTTTGAATAAAAGTTAAATACTGCCATGCGAATCTTCTCGTGGCTGATATTTTACTAAATAATTATTGTGTTTAATTTTTTTTTCTTGTAATAAATTAACTGTTATTTTGAGCCTAATATGATTTGAGACTATTAAAGTTGTTTAAGAGGCTCAGCATTGTGTTTTAATTTAGTTTCTTTATGGGCATTTTGTTATGTTATTCTAACAGTGATGAACAGAAAGTTCAATATTGATCTGAGAGAAGAGGCAGGGATGCTACTCTTTTATCTGAGTGATTAATTTCGTCCTATGAAAAATTCATCAATCATTAAGGAATAGTCTTTGTTTAATCTATGCTTTTAATTTTGCGTAACTTTTGTTTAAAATAAAAATTTCTAATTTTTACTGACAGTTTTCATTACATAAAATATTGTCGTATTGCATTCTATTTTCCGATCGTCGTGAATCCTTTTTGTGATTACTATTATTATTTTAATAAGTCGTGAAAATTGTCATTAAACTTGAGGCTAATTTATTCATTTTCCGATGGAATTAGCTTTGATATACTAAAAATCTTAGTCACTTTAAAATAAATGGTGTATTTTTTTATTTGTTTATTTTTTAAAAATCAAAGATGTATGCAATAAAAAATTGAAATTTCAAAGCTGCAGGTTACATTATCTTTTTTAAGCTGTTAGTTTCCTCTTCTTGATTTACTCATAGTTCCCTGGATCAGATGTATACCTAAAACAGGAAGGGAGCACACAGAATTTCTCCCTATAGCTCAGTCTATCTTTGTAATTAAATTATCTCATAATCGTTTCTCGAAAGTTCACTTTGAGATGAATTATAATTATTAGTAATAACCTAATCTTCTTACAATATTTATATTTGTTGTATCAATAATTTTTATGATAATTGGCTTTTAAAACCAGATAAATATCTTTCTTTAATATATAGTTTAGAAATAAATTTAAAAAAACAGAATTTTTTATTCAAAAAAAGTATTTTGCAACTAGAAAGAAAACTCTTTATCTCTGATTAAAAAGGATTTTTTTTTCTATTTAGATAAGAAAATGTGCAAAGGACTTCAAAAACTTAGCTGACCAGTACGGTGCACTATATCAATCTGTGTTTGATGCTGATTCTAAAACACTGATAAACATTCAACTGTATCCTTTTATTTTTTAAAAAAATATATCTGTATTAGAGGTCGTAAACTATTAAATTCTTCTTTTTTTCTTTTAAAAAAAATTTATGGTTTTAAAAGTCTTAGGGCATGAATAAAACTATGTTATACTAGCTGTACAGTTTTTTTCGAAATTGTCCTAGGTAGATTTTAGTTTATAAAGTATTAGTACTCGAAGAAAAAATTCTTTTTTTTTTCCTATGGTAATAATTTGCAATTTTTATAATTGACAAATTTTAACTGCCAAGAATAAACTCTGATTCTAAACTCTGATATTGCTTGGCTGGTATGAAAAATTACAAATGGGTATTTTTATTTTTTAAATTTTAGTATATTATGAGATCAGTGAATAATACAATTTAAATGTGCTATTCTGTGTGTATTCTAATCTATCTATTGATTTATTAAGTTACTGAATAAAAGTCGTTAAAAGAAAACTTATTTTGTATTTAATATTGTAACTGATTAACTCATGCTTTCTGAAACGCTTATGATCTGTTCTTCTATTTATATTTCTTTTAAAAAAAATTTTAATGCTGTTAAAAGATGAAACCCTAGAAAACGGGGATAGTTTTTTGGCCATGTTAATGTGATATGTCAATTTTTGAATTATTTACATAATAGGATATTTTAGTTTTTGTTGTGTAAAATTGACTTGTCTTTAATACCTTTTAAGATTACACCAAGGTTGTTTACTTATTGCTCAAGCTATTGATAAAGTATCTCAACATAATCAAGGAATGGGGTATGTTAATTTATGTCTAAAAAAATTTCGTAAATCTGTTCTTTTTCTAAGAAAAAAATAATAAATAATATAATTTTTAGTTTTAATCTTTACTTCTTATTTGCTTTTCAAATGATGCATATTTAAGTTAATTTCTTTCTTTTCCATAAATTATAAGCAGGTTACTGCTGATGATTATTGTATTTTCAGAAGAAAAAAATGCTCCAATTCATTATTTGCAGCAGATCTAATTTATATTGTGTGCTAGTGTTAAAGATATATTTATTAATTTTTCTTTATATTGAGATTTGTTGAGATTGAGAAAAAATGTATTGTCGATACAAAGGAGAAATTTATCATCTGTTACTTTTAATTTCTAAAATGTAGTTTTTATTTTGATGAAAGAGTGCCCAAACTTGTAATGATACAATGTGGCATTTAAAACGTTCAAGTCACAAATTTTCTTTGTGAAGCCTATATTTTGAAAAAATGAATAATTTCTACTCTTATCACTCTTCAAAGGGCTACCATACACTTTGCATCTGAGTTGTGAATTTTTCTGGAAAATGACAGTCAAATCTAATGTTATTTTGCAAAAAAGTTATTCAACTTTTAATGATGCATTGGACACATGAAAAACTGACTTTGTAAATTAGCATCACAGTAATTAAATTCTTATGTATCTAATTAGTTTCTGCTTAAATCGCATTTTAAATGGTTCCATACACATTGCGTCTGTCTCTGATGTAACTTTTTATAAAATCGACAGTCAAAGATAAATATTTACTTCGTTTAGAAATCCCCTGATATGTAATAATTCAATGTACGAATAAAAAATTTATGTAAAACAAATTCACCTCAGAACTTCTATCTTAATGTGAAAAGTGATTTATACTTGTATCGCTCTTTAAAATGGTTCCATGTTCTTTGTATCTGAGTTGTAACATTTTCTATGAATAGCAATCAAATGTAATTTTATTTTGGTGAAAAAGTAATTCAAATTAATGTAATACAATACACACCTAAGGAATTTCCTTTCAAATTAGCATTACAGTTAATTAATATTTTCAAAAGTTAAAAAACTCTTTAATTGCTCCATAGTTTTTAAATCTGTGTTGCAACTTTTTGTAAAATCGACAGTTAAAGATAAATATTTACTTCCATTAAGAAATCCCCTTATATGTAATAATTCAATGTACAAATAAAACATTTATGTAAAACAGATTCACCTCAGAATTTCTATCTTAATGTGAAAAGTACTTTCTACTTGTATCACTCTTTAAAGTAATTCCATTGTATCTACTTTTTCTAAGAATAGCTCTCAAAAGTAATTTTATTTTGGTGAAAAGTAACTCCTATTAATATAACATGATACACACCTAAAATATTTTCCGCTATTATAACTCTTTAAATGCTCAATACATTTTGAATCTGTATTGAAAATTTTTGTAAAAAATAAAATTAATAACTTTGTAATTGTTGTAACTTTTTTTTTTAAAAAAAGTGGCTGTCAAAGATAAGTATTTATTTTAGTGAAAAACTGTGCTTAATGAAAGAGTACACACTTGAAAATATATTTTTTAAAAAAACTTTTCACTGCAGAACCTAAATTTTTTTAAGATAAATATATTCTACTTGTGTCACTTTTTTTTAGATTGTGTTACATACTTATACAATATAATTATTTAATTTTTATGTTATATCTTGACATAGTAAAGTATGAGAATTATAGATTATGTTTATTGTAACACTCTTGCCTCTTTTAGGTTTAGTACAAGTGAAGAAGACATATTGTCAATTGAATATTCCAAGCAATCTTTAGAAAACTATCAAATGGGAGAAGCCTGTAGAAAAGCCTCCACAATTATTAGAGATTTTGCTTCGAATTATGAGGAACGAACAGTTTCACGACAGGTTATTTATGTGTTGTTGTTTTGTTATTTTAATATAAAAATATATTCATTATTCTATTTAATTTTGAAAAAATTTATGAATACTTTTATGTATTTCAAAATAACATTGCGGTGTGATATTAGTTTTTTTTTAACTTTTGAGTATTATTCATTTAAGGCTGCTCCTATGTAATGCTAAAGTATAAGAAAACTCCCCATTTTTTTATAGGAAATATTTCTAAATTTTCTCTAAAATTTTTCAGAATTTACAACTAATTCAGTATTATAATGTGTTACTTGAAAATTATTTTGATTTCATTCATTTTGTTCAACAAAGCCTTAAAATTAAAGAACTATGGGAAAAAAAATCTGCTATTTTTTATAAGAATTTTGTTTTATGAAATTTTATGTCTCGTAATTTTAATTATTCTTCTTATTCAAATTATTATTAAAACAATTTTATTCAACTTAAATATGATGAATAAGGTTATAGTTCAGGTACTGTGGTGTGGACTAAAAATCTAAATAATATGATTTCCAATTTTTTTAATATCTTGAATAATCTCTAGTAGTTCTAAGCATATATTAGTGTATTTCAAAAATATGCATGACATATTTCTTAACATTTAAAAACTAAAGTATGTCTTATTTAATCCTTTTCTCTATAAATAAAAATCATTAATATAATCCGTAATCTTTTTATACCACAACTTTGATTTGAGTGCAGAATAAAGTTTATTTTCAGAGATTCCCTCTACTTCTGTCTAACATATTAGCATAGAATTTGAAAACCGTTACATGGTTGCTAAATGTTTTGATTTTAGTAAAATTTGCTATTTGTTCTTGCACTTCCTTTTCCGCTAACTCATCTGAATTTGAAAGGTTAAGAAAAAGATCCTTTGTAATAAATTAAAACAATTAATAGCCAATACATAGATTCTTTAACTTTCCTTGGAAACTATTCTGAATACATGTCATTTGCGTTTTTGATTTCTTGATGCACAGATGTGTCCTGTGGAGCTTGGTCGTGCAACCACACCTTCCAATTTACCTTAGTAATTCATATGTATGAAAAATAAAGATTAATTTTTATTTTGATGGAGCTTTATCAAATTAAAGATTTTTATTACTTACCATATTTGATTATTTATTAAATCAGTTTATGATTTTTAATATGTAATTGCTTGCTTATATCACTCTGGAATAGATTAACGGACAATTAAAGATGAATCATCATCAACTGAAAATCAAACGATGATTTTAAATTGATTGAAAATCTAATTCCAGAAATCCTGGTCAGTCTAAAAAGAAATCTTTCTCCTGAGAATCCAGATACATGATTATATATTATGAAAAGTCTTTTTTTTATATATAAATGAAATTAATGTAAAGAACATTGAATATTTTTTTTTATAATTTTCAGTACTTTATAAAAATATGAATTCAATCTTTTGATTTTACATTTTCATTGTGTTATTCTTTATTTTTTCTTACAGGAAACTGATTTTTTAATCAAAATTAGCAATGAAATCTTCTTAATTCCATTATGTTTTCCGAGGTTCTTCTTCCAAGCTTTACAATCAACTAGCATTAAAGTAAGTTATTATATTGTAATTTAAAAATTTTAAGATATGTTTGATTGCATTTGTGCTTCAAAAATAAGCTTTTATTTAACATTTTCTAACTAAATAAATTAATCATAAAATATGAATTATAATTTTTAATGCATTATCAAAGTTTTTAAATTTGGTTATTAGTATTAGAAGAAGATGTAGTTGGAAATGTAGAAGTTACGATGGAACATAAGTACTATATTTCATAACCAAATTTTTCGAGTTCTTATTTACACATACTAAAGCTCAAAAATGGTTGCCACCTTAAGGTAACAAAATTGTAACTTATTATAAGGCAATTTATTATAATGTGACATCCTTCCCACCCTGGTTAACCTTGAGACGGATGACCAGAGAAATAGGGTAGGATATTTCCTTTCCATTTACTATAAGTTTGCGAGATCTGATCTTACCGTCTCGTCCTTGATGTATGCTCATTACTCGAGCCTTCTTCCACATGTGCCATGGATATACGTCTTCTTGTAGTAGTACAATGTTCCTAATTGTGATGTTAATGGGGTTGCCGAAGTTTCAAACTTGATGGAAAGATCGTAATTGGAGTAATATTCTTTTTACCATTTTTTTTTTAGTAATTCCTGATGTTATTTGTAGATCATCTTAAGCCTTATGTTTTTATCTGAGCTGGATGGCACAGCAGTTAATTTTCAACTAGTCAAAAAATAGGCTGGTGCTAGGACTTCAGAGCTGTCATCTTTTCCCACTTTGTAGACGGTTGTTGATTGTTGAGACGGTTGTTGATTGTTGAGACGGTTGTTGATTGTTGAGAGAGACTTCAATTACAATAAGGAGAATGGATAGCCATTCTTCTTATCTAGTAGTGTTTCCTTGTCTAGTAGTGTTTGTCCAAGTGCCTTTCGTAGACATTGTTTAACAATTCCTATTAAGCGTTCCCACCAGCTATCAATTTTAAACTTGATTATTAGACTGAAATACAGAAGTTAAGACAAAAGACAAGCACTGAGCTCTATTATCATTATCAAGTTTTATGGAGTTCTATTTTACATGCACTGAAGTTCTAAAAGGGTTGCCACCTTAAGGTAACAAAATAGTTACTCATTATGAGGCTATTTATTATAACACATCTACGGAACTCAAGCTAAACACTATTTTTTTTTACAAAGTAAAAAAATGATAATCAATCTATGTCATGTTACCTATTAATACTAAACAATAATGCATTGAGCTGAAAGGCACAATTTAATTGTGTCAGTATATGCCTTTCAGTTCAATGCATAAATTCAATTCAGTCCATAAATTAAATGTACTTTTTTTATTGTGTGGGGCACTTCTGAGATACTTTATATTATTAAATTAAGTAAAACACATTTTTAAAATAAATTCATTAAAGGAGAAATTCAATATACTTGAACCTGTTTTAAAGGTTAACAAATTAAGCATTGAAAATTATGCTATTGATTGTAACAAACCTTGTTAGTTAGAGTTACCACAATCTAGCAATTCAATGCTTTTCTCTCTAGTTTATAACTTAATTTTTTAAATTTAAATTATGATAGAAACATATTTTAAAAGCGTAAAGCTTTAAGCAAAGAAAACTCATGATTTCAGATAAAGTTCAAGATATTTATTTGTTGGTGTTGGTCTCATATGTATCTATATTGATTTTACTTGTGCTTACCTGACTTAAAGAATCAGAGAAAAGTAATTAATGAACCTACAATAAACTCCCAGTAAAACTCTATTTTGATTAAATTAAGCTGTAAACAAGTAAACATCACTTATGTTAACTTGTAAATAATTGGGGGGGAAAATCATCTGCAGTTTAAATTTCAACATTACTTAATACTGATGCAAACAAATAATTTATTTTAATTCAACCCTTTATAACAGACATTGAAAATTTCAAATAGTATCGGAATTGGAGGTAAAGATCTCCCTAGCACCAACTCTTCAAGTTTAAGTTGCAATGTGTGGTTGAAATTCGAAATTTAGAATTTTATTTAATTTTTCTTGTAGTTGTGTCCTAGTTTACTTTCTTGTATCTATTTTTAGTAATAAAGTATTAAATCTTGGAATAAATTAAACATGCTGCATGCTGTTAAATAAAGTAACTCTATGTAACAGATTTCTAAATTTTGTTAGTTAAGGTATAATATTGCAATTCTGCATTTTACTTATTGTTTTGATTCAGTAAGCAAACTATAAAGTGAATATTTTATTATTTTCCCTACTTTCTTTTCGATATTTATTTTTACAAATTTAATTATAGTACTAAATAATTATTTTAATTGATAAATATAATTTTAAATGTTATTTTATAAGACGTATGGAAACTATTTATTGCTGATATTGTTATTACATATTGATTAAGCTCCGTAAATATGCATTTCAGTTTATGTACTTTTTCTTTACTAAGTTAATTACTATTTAATTTTTTGTATGCAATTTGCAAATGACCATAAAAGCTGAACTCCTTTTTTTAAAATCCATGTTGTAAAAACTGCTTTTTGCCTTAAAATTCTTAGAAAAATACTTTTAATAGCACCTTTTCCACAAAGATTTAATATGTTTTAATTTTATTTTGAATTCTAGTAACTGTTTACTGTACATCCCAGTGTATAAGTCGATTTTTAAAACCCCCGAAATTTTGCGAAAATCACGAGTTGACTAATACATTGGTAATAATTGGAACATTCATTGATCGTGAAATATCAATGCATTATAAACAATGAGATAGGTATGAATAACTCGTTATCAATTTACTCTTTTCAAAAACTATTTTTAATGTGTCGTATACAGTTAATTTTGCATTTTCTCTTATGATATTTATTTTATAAAGGATTTTTTTAAAAGAAAACAATCTAAATTATGTTCAGAGAAAAAAAATTTATGACAATTTAAGATAAGTTACAATAATTTATTCAAAAGTTTTTTAAAAAAAATATAGCACAATGAAAACTTTTAAAATATACTGGAAAGCAACATCACATATGGTAAGATGAACCTAATTAACTGCAAACTTAATTCACAGCATTTGTTATTGGTTATGGTTAATCTCCTTGATTATGATGAGATACTTCATTTGATAAGGTACATCGTAGCATCTTTATTTGAGGGCAAATGTATCTTATCTAGAGAGAACAATGAAATATTTTTAACTATATTTTTTCTTTTTTTGTAGACTTAATATTTTTGTTATTGTTTTTTAATTTCAGAAATTTTAAGATTTTGTTTTCCAGGCAGTCCATTTATACACCGAGGTGCATGGTATTTGCTTTGACTAAAAGAAAGTTTTTAGGGTATATTTCTTTTCGAAAATGGAAACTCAGCACAAATGAAAAATAAAATAAATGTTTTAAGCCTGGGAAAATATAATACGAAATATTTCACATTGTCCAAACATTTAACTGTTGAACTAGTACTTGGTGAAAATGAGGAAAAAAAATTTTCTTTCTTTGTAAATGAGAAAAAAGTACCTCAGATATTTCTGTTGTAATTATAGGTTAACAACGCTCTCTTATATATTCTGTGCAAGCCCTTTTAGCTAAATTCTTGAAAATCTGCATTTTGTGCTTGTGCATAGAAACCAATAGTCTGAGATATTGACATCAACAACGCTCTCTATGAACTTACTCTAACAAAGAACAAAATGTCTCAAGGATTTCTTTTACACACACTAGGCAATTTGAGACCCACATTAAAAGCGTCAGATTAGGTTTCATTTGTTGTAATTATATTTATTAAGTATGATTTTGTTTATTTCATACTTTTCTAGTATGTTTTTTTATGCAAAAATCTTATGTGTATTATAAAAATTCTCAAACGTATTTTGAACTTTTAAAAAAAGTTACAAGTATGTAAAAATTACTTTGAATTACTTTCATAAATTGCTGCATAAACCAAGTGAGCAAAACTTATTTGGTTTCCCGAGACATACTAATTATAACCTATTTGTTTATTTATAATATTTTCATATTTCCAGCTTGCTATTTCGCCTCAACCTAAAACAACGGGCGAGCCTATTATCATTCAACACACTTCTCAACTTTCAATCAAGGTTGAAGGTGTTGTGCAGCATGGATCAAGACCTGGATTGTATAGGAAAGTAGATAAGATATTAATAACTGTTGTCAGTCAACAAAATCGACCTCCTTCTCAAGATCCCAAGGTAACTTCCCTCAATTAAATTAATGAATCATAAATATTTTTTAAATACATGTCGTTTTCAACTAACACTTAATTATTGAGATTTAAATAAGCTGGAAATCAGTTATTAATTGTTTATGAATTTTGTTTATTGACTGAGAAACTAATTTATTCATAATAAAGTTTTAAGTACCTTAATTTTAAGTAGAGATAAAAATTTCTTCATTAATCAAAATATGCTAAAAAAATCCACCAAAACATGTAAATTACATTGAATTGAAAACTGAATTTCTGTTTTAAAATAAGTAGAAGACTTTTCAGAAAAACATATAAACTAATTTCATTTAAATGTTCAAATACAAATTCATTGGGTAGAGAAACTGCTACAGAAAAATTTCATTGTTGCATTTCTTTGAAGTTAATAAATTGTGCAGCAAAAATAATGCTTTGATAATGCATTTAGTGATTTACACAAATTTCATTCAACATTTATCTTCAGTAAACAATCTTTCCAAACACTTTTGACAAAAAAAAATTTCTTAATTTTTGATGAAAATTAAAACATGTTATGAGTTCATTTATGTTGTAAATTTAAGTTGTTAATTACTTGTTACAAGGATTTTAATTACTTGTTCATTTTAATTTTCTATATAATGATTTTAATTTTCTATATAGGAATAAATTTTTTTTAAACAAAGCTATATACTATTTAAAGCGTATATTTATTAGTTCAGCATAATGATATAACATATATTCTGAGTAGTTATTAAATGAAGTATTTATTGCACTAGCAATTTTTTTTCCTTGCGCATTTAGTTCTTAACATTACAAAATTTTACATTTAAATTTTTTCTTCTATAAACTAATGTACTGAATTGTCCAAGCAAAAATATGGGGAAAATATCAAATAGTTTTGAGATTTAGCTGAGTGGATGAAGGAAGTGCCTTGTTAACCATGTGCCATGTTAAGTGCCCCTACTGATAAAAGGTGAGATTGATTTTTGAGAAAGCTGGTTTTAAGGTACTTCTTTTCAGTACTTCATACGGTCTTGGTACGATGTCAGTACTTCATCTTGGTTGTTCGAGCTGATTTATGGCCACTTCTCTTAAGTTTCAACACATATTGGAACTGGTTGTTCTTGTATTTAATCTAGAAATATAATGACATTGAATAAAAACTGTTAATATGATAACAGGTTGTAACATCTTGCTGCCTACTAAAACACGATCATAATGTTATTCATTTTTAGACTTTTCCGGAACCTAATATTGTGCCAACTACTACTCTGTCTCAAAATGTGACACCTCATTATGACTATTTCCATGCACAGTTTCTTTTGGGATTTCCCATCGCTGGCTTGCACTCAATAACAATAGAAGCAGCAGTTATTGACGACAAAGAAAGTCTGTGGAAAACAGGTCCTAAAATGACCCTCAATGTGAAGTCTTACGACGACAGCAATAACCAAAAACCAGCATCTCGGCCAACTTATGCTTCACGATTTCAAACATAAGATGATGACTTTTGCAGTTTTTAAACTTCACAAAATTGAACTCGTTTCTATCATTACCTCATTTGTAAAAATATTTCATGTCTCTACATTTACAAGAGAGTTGTAACTTGTTTTATGTTTCTTCATAAAGTTTAAAACGTATATTTCGCTTACGACAGTGTCTGTCATTTATTTCATATTTTGTGATAATGAAGAATCAGCATTATATATTCCATTTCATAGTTTAAAAAATATTTTTAGGCATGGAGAAAAATTTTATGATATTTTTTTTTTGATAGATTATTATGATAGAAAAAGTTTAGAAAATATTTACTTCAATAATAAGAATAACTCAGTAAAAACATAAATTAATTTATAACCTTTCACTTAATCTACATTTTCTTTGAAAAATTCCAGAATGGACTGCTATTTGTAGAAAATTTTAAAACTCTAACAGAAAATGTGTTATACTGTTTTCTAATGACTTTTAAAGTCATATTTATTTTAAAAACAATGTAGGTTTTATTGTACAAATTCACAAAATTAATTTATAGTTTATATTTTCTACTATTTATGGTAAAGTCCCTATTAAACATTTTCTATTTCATCGTGTATTATTTCTTATATTTTCGATAATTTTGCCCAAATTTTGTTTCATGAGCAATCTTATTCTATGAGAAAGCTGCCTTAGCTCTATGATTTTGAAGGAGTTTTGACTGCATATGTTTTCAAAATTAATATCTATGCGAAATATTAGGGGGAGTAATGTTTCGATGTGTTTGATATTTGTTATCAAGATTTTAGTTTTAATCAATAATGTATTTACCCTTGTTAACAATAACCTTTCAATACCGGATCGAAAAGGAATCGAAATGGACTGAAAAAATGAATTTGTTTTTAAGACTAACTAATATTTAATGCGCCAAAACGACATTACAATCCAGTCCCCCTAATATATGCTCTCGTTTACTCTTTCCTTTGTAATTATCTAAGTCATAATTGCCAAAAATTCAAGCTAGCATAGAACCTTTCATTCAAATTTTAATGAAAAGTTAATAACTCTTCTACTTCCATCAGCATGACAGCCTAGTACAGGCCAGAACCAAATCAACTAGTTGTCTCCATCTGGCTCAATCAGACACTAGGTTTCTCAATCTATAGATGCCCATGGCTTTAATATCTTTTTCTACAGAATCAATCTATCTGTTATTGGGTCTCCCCCTTTTTCGGTTGCCAGTAAGCTACTTAATTGGGTCACCATCATAGCTTGTCATGTGACACAGCCATCTTGTTCTGCAGGATTTAATAACTGAAATTATGTTTGGTTGCTTAAATTTTCAGTATAATTCAGAATTGTACTGAATCCGCCAAACACTATTATTTCTTCAACAGCTCCGAAGATAACCCTGAGTAGTTTATTTGAAATATTAGAAGTTTCAAATAACCTACTCTAAATTTTCAAATAAACTACTCTAAATTTTTTGTATAATTCATAATTATACTGAATCTAGCAAACACTGTAATTTCTTTAACAGCTCCGAAGATGGTTCTGAGTAGCTTTCTTTGGAATATTAGAAGTTTATTTTCCTCAGTTTTATTTAAAGGCCAGCATTCGCTGTCATAAAGTAATACAGGTTTTTACTATCAAAAAAAGCCAATGCCAAATTGATGCTTTTTCATATGGCAACTGTCGTAGATTCTACAATTATTTTCCTCTGACTATCCAGCTATCTGATTTCCCAGCTATCTGATTTCCTGAACAGCCAATATACCCATTCCATAGGAAATTAAAACATCGATCAGGTTTCTTAAAGCACAATTAACTCTAATGAAGCTAATGTTGTTGAATTACTTAATAATGGACAATGTAACTTGAGAAACTAACTGATTTTTTTTAAATCTCAAAATTTTTAATATTCATCTATTTTTTTCCTTTTTTTCTTTAATCGCTTAAGTGATTTAGTTATCTAAATCCTATACACATTAAAGTTTGATGAAATTACTTATTTTCTGCGAACAATAAGTATGAAAGATAGCATTGAATTGAATATTAAAAATCTTTAATTACTTTACAATTTTTTTTTTTAGTAATATTATTAAACTTAGATTCTAGTTTAAATCTATCTCCAGTAATTTCATTCTCTCAAAAAGAAACCGATGTGTACCTTTATCTTAATATAAAGGCACTCTATTTGTAGTTGCTGTATTATATTGCCTACATTGATTATGTATGTACATTTTTTTTAAAATATATGAATTTAAGATAAGGGTATTGTGCCCAATTGATTGCCACTGTTAATAGTTTTGAAAAAGAAAATTTTTCACAATATTTTGCATTACTTCTGCAAACAAATAAAAAAAAATAATGCAGGGGTCCTATAGATGAAGACACTACTAGTCCTACTGGTATGAGAAGAAAAATAGACATGTTTAATTTGGAAATGTTGTTTGGTGAAATAATTTTGAGTAAGTAGTACCTATTATTTATGTTTCTTTACGATTTGTTTAGCTCATTCCATCACTTCTGTGATTATTGTTAAATTAGTAATATGAAATACAAATGATAGCTTCAATTCTGTAAACCCCTGGTTGTAGAATCAATTGAGTGAATCTGCAGCAATATTTAATTTGTCTACCAGCTCAACACAGTCGGACAGAAATTATTATTGTAAAAATTCAGCCTTAATATAAAGTACATGCAGTAAATTTTCAAATATAAAGACGCTATAGATAAAAACTTTATGTTGTTTAAATTTAAGTTGAATTTTACAAAATAATATTTTTTAAAAAATGGAATAAATCCTTATACTGTTAGGTCTGTCATCAAATAACGGGGGTTAAAATTCTTGATTTTTTGTTCTTTGCGGTATTCTCTCGATTCCACTTTTTAATTTTTACTAGAAACAAATTTTGGGATGTTCTAAAAAGGAGTCTCAGCAATTTTTATCTTTTTATTTGTTTACCTTTTAAAAATAAAACTTTGATGAAAAATAATCTACGAATGCTGTAAAATTCTGTGCCTGCCATTGTGCTGGTAGGTTTCTGCTATTAAGAGTATACTATAGTAAACGAATTATAATTAAATTAAAATAAGTTCAAAAAAATTAACATTTGAGTAAAAAACAGTTACAAGAGTCATTTTAGAACATTAAGTATAATCTGGAGCTCTTCAGCGTCTACAATCAAATTGAAACTTTTCATCTTCAATTCAACAGTTGAAGCCGTCCTACTTTATGGGTGCAAAACTTGGAAACTTACTGAATCTCAATAAAACTTCTTTTAAACTAAAGCTCTACGCAGGATTTTCAAAATCTTTTAGCCTTGTGTAATTTCAAATGAGCAACTGTACCAAGGAGCCAAAACGAGAGTGAGTGAAAGATATGTGCTTGGATGGTCTAGCTGGAGCTTGGCTAGGGAGGCTGCTTCGGACGCAAGGAAAAATACTTCTTAAATTGTAACTTTGTATTTTTTTTTTTTTTTTTTTTNTTTTTTTTTTTTTTTTTTTTTTTTTTTTTTTTTTTTTTTTTTTTTTTGGCAGGTAAGCTAAAAATATATTTTTTAGAAATCATTTGTTTCTATTATTAGAATGATATGTATACCATATTAAATGAAATATAATTACAGTAAAATTTGTTTAAAATTTTACTCATGACAAAGGGATAAAAAAACTTCTTAAACGGTAAAACTTTTTTGGCAGGTAAACTAAAATTAATTTTTTAAAAAAATCATTCATGTAAATTATTAGAATGATATGTATACCATATGAAATTAAATATAATTACAGCAAAATCCGGTTAAGAAATTTCTTACGGCAATGAAAAAAAATACTTCTTAAATGGTAAAACTTTTTTTTGGCAGGTAGACTAAAATTATTTTTTTTAAAAATCATTCCTGTATATTATGGGAATGATGTGTATACCATATTAAATAAAATATAATTGCAGTAAAATCCGTTTAAAAAATTTATTAGATGGTAAAAATTTTTTTTTTGGCAGGTAGGCTAAAATTATTATTTTTTTTATCTTTTGTATATACATATTATTAGAATGATACGTATACCTTATTAAATAAAATATAACTAGAGTAAAATCCGTTTATGAAATTTCTCATAGAAAAGGGGGGAAAACTTTTCTTAAATGTTTAGGATGAAAAAAAATGTGATGAACAAATGACGGTTTTAGCTGTTGAGAGTTTTCAATGGACGAAATGCGATAGTTTTCACTAACAACTTCCAAACGTACGACAGGCTCTCTTTTTTCATAAAGCAGACATAACATAAATAATTGAGAAAAAATGTGTTTTTGCGCGTGATCGTCAAATTAAAAGTGTGCTGCTGCGCGTAAACCGGAAAAAGTTAAAAACAGAATTTCTCGAAAGAGTTAACCCATTTTGACCTAGCGCAGTCTTTCTCAAAGTGGGTGATAACGCCCCCTTGGCGGCATTTGAAACCTAGAGGGGGGCGTTAAGGGGCCCAGAAAAGATGGAGGGCGTTGATGTGGGTTAGGGGGGCGATGTATAATTTGTAATTTCATTTACTTTATATAGTATTTTAAATTTTACTAAAATTAAAACCCACCTACTACACAATAACGAATAATTAGTTTATATTTCTACCCTGTATGATGTTATAAAAACTTAAAATACTTAACATAGATTTCGTAGGATAGCCCGCACACCGTACGCAATTAAGTTGTAACAAGTTTCTGCGGATAGATAAAGGAACATGATCGATGATAGTTAAAAAATTAGAGCAATTTTACCTTAATTATATTGCACCAGAAATTAATTTAAACATTAGGAAAAAAACTACCATGCAGAGTTTTAAAATATTATACATACGTAAACTAACATAAATTGAAGTTTTCTTTCTTTCTTGCTTTTAACATAAGGGCATTTTACAGCATTTTCCTAGCATTTTATAAGAAATTACTGATATAAGAATCATCATTTTTTTATAAAATGGAAATACGTATATAATCATTGTTCAAAAAGTTGTGTTGGAAAATTTTTTTTACAATTAACCCATTACCGTCCTGTGTCAAATAGTATAGTAAGCCTAAACAGTTCAATTATTGTANACAATGGAAAACTGCGACACCATCATTAGAATTTTATATATAGTAAGAAATATTAGAAATAATAAAAACGCTGGCTTGGGCGGCGGTTTTTATTTGAACCAGTTCTAAATTATAAACTGAAATTCTACGAAAAATTACCCATATTTATCTATAATACGAAATGATATTAATTTATTTTCCGTAGTTAAATAAGTTATTATTGTTAGTAGTATTATTTACTAGTCGAAATATAAAATTTTAATTATCTTATGATGAGAATCTTATTTTATATTAACATATATTTTGAAATTGGAATCACCAGACTGGGTGTTAGATCCTTTTTCAAATGTCAACATAGCAATATCACCCCAGTTGGAAGAAGAACTTATAGAACTGACAACGAACGAGGAAATAAAAATCAAATACAAAAATGGCTACCAACAATTTTGGCTACAAAAGTCAATTCCGCAGTTGTACCCTGGATTGCGGTCTATCGTTGAACGATTTTTGATAGCATTCCCATCGTCATATTTGTGTAAACGTGGATTTAGCGCTGTGACAACGCTGCTTACTAAAAAGAGAAATCAGTTTCAAGTTACCAAACGCGGCGACTTACAACTGTTTTTGAGTAAAATCGAAGCTGATATCAACAAACTTATTAAATATCATCAAATTCATCCATCTCATTAGATTAGTGTAAAAACGAAAACTGATTACATATTTATATTGTTTCTTTTAATTTGATTAAAATATATTATTAATATTATGAAGTTGGATTTTAGTTCCTCTCACTGGTAAAAATTTCTAGTTTAGAATGTAAGTTTAAACATTAGAACCGACTAATAAACTAAATTAATTAAAGTAATGAAATTGTGGTTTTTAAGTTTTAGGGGTGTATAAAAAAAGGGGGGCGCTGAAAAATAAATGATTTTCAAAGGGGGCGGTAAAAGAAATGAGTTTGATAATCACTGACCTAGCGTGACGCATACGTCGCGTGAATTTCGATAATTCTTCTTATCTGAAACAAAACAAGTTTTCATATCAAGAAAATATTTTTTATTCTTTTCAGAAATCAAGTAGTAGCTAACAGAAGAAAATATTCATTTAACTAAAACAAGTAACCACTTTTTTTTAACATCACCTTTTCTTTGCGTTAATGCATATAAAAAAATTCAGGCTTAAATGGGTTTTAATTTAGGATTGAAGAAAGGAGGATGAAATTTTAACAAGATTGTAAACTACTTTTTGAAAACTTTAAACTGGAATTTCTTAAACGGCTATTATGAATAACTGGACATCATAAGTTTTTTTTTTAAATTTATCCTAATATTTATATTATATTTTTTATAACTGTTGTTGAACAGTCAACCAAATTTTGAGCTTACGACTATCAATGTTCAACTCCATAGCATTGTAATTTTGAACCCAACTCAGAAGTTAAGAGAACTCCTATACCAAGCATTGAGACTGACTAGGATATTTTGACGGAACTAACCCTCGCGTTTGCGTTAAATAGAGAGGATAACCACGGAAACCTCCCATGGTTAGCTCGACGGTAAGTAGATTCTAACTCATGATCCGTCTACCACTGAGGATATTTTAGGTCAGGACTGTGGTCGACGCAAGCGGGGAACATCTTTTATGGTGGAGAACCATTGTTCAGTATTCCTAACACGATTTATTATTATTTTTTTTAATTTAAGGGGCATAGTCTGGCATGCTCTTACCCAGTATTCCCTACTTGATGCTTTTTAAAAGTAAATTATAAGTGCTCAGTATGCACTTTCCTGGTATTCCATTTGTTAGAGCCTTTTTTCCCGGTATTTCCTACACTGACATTTTTTCTTACCTGAATTTTGTGAAATTCATATCCACCTTTGGGCCAAAAATTATAATCATATATTCCGACTACTTAAGGAATGTATATGAATAAAATAATAGAAAATAAAAATTAATACAAAGTGTGGAACGTCGAAATGTTTTTAAATGCATTTCGTTATTAAAAAAGTATTATTTTATTTTCGATTTCCAAATTCTGAAATCGAAAATAAATTCTCATCGCTGTATCTGCTTCGGGAAAAATGCGGAATTGTATCCCCTCTTCACCTGCAAAATATATGAAGTAGTCCAATCCTATAGAGAGATTCCTATAGTAGTCCCAATTCTATAAAGAGATTGGAATTGTGCTGCACCCTTGCTGTTTTATAATCCTGCTTCCCGTAGAATGTTTTGCAAAGGGTGCTTTTCGCAAAAAGAAAAAAAAATTGGACATCCTGAATAAGTTTTGATTTAATGATCGGATTTTCACGTGCTAAGATTCAAATTGAATCTTGACAATATTTTACGATGGATTAAAAATATAGAAATATAGATTTCCGATAAAGTATTAGTACTTTCCTTCCATGATGCGATAGTTTTGATGTTATGACGAAATTGTGCACATTTTCTCTAACAAAATAATTATTTTGTTTTTACAATCGAAAGGATAATTTACATTTTAACATAAAAATCTTATCTTTAAAAAAAATAATAAAAGTCACGTTAGTAGATTTTAACTTCTAATTCATCTTGTAAAATGAAAAACTTTTCAAAAAATAATTTAATATCGGTTTTATATCCATCATTTTTTTTATATAATTTAAGCTTAAATTTGAGAATCGTTTTATCGTCTTTATAACATCAATCGTATGTTTCTGATAGAATCTAATTATTTTTCACAATGTTATAATTAAATTTCAAAGAAAACCATTTTAACGTAATTCACCATAAAAAATGAATATCGTTATTAAACTCGCAGAGCAGCAATATCTTTTCTTCGTAATAAGAACAGGCATTAAAATTAAAAGCTACATTATTACTCATAATAAAATGTCATTTTCATGTCAACGACCGAAAAATGAATATTGATATTTTTGGCAGAAGCTTTCAATATTAACCATCCTTTTAGATGAAAATATAATGAATTGTGTGAAAAAAGAAAAGCCATTATTTCTGACAAAAAGTTAATTTAGCTGAATTGAAATGGGGAGGTTTTGAGATAAATTATATTTATAAAAATAAAAGAAAAAAATTGAACTATTTTTTTTCATTAGATAATAGTATTTGCTTTTTGTTGTAAATGGAAATTCATATAATAGCCTTCAAGAAAAAAAATTTCTTAATTGCATTTTATATTTGATCTTGGTATGTCATTTGGTCTTCATCTTTTTTTGTCATTAAAAGCAAAAAAAAAACAATTTCATTTTATGGTTTTCGTATAACAGTTTAAAGTGTTAACATTAGTGTTTCTAGAGAATTTTAAGGAGTGACGCAGATGGTAAATGTCCAAATTAAATATTTTTGAAGGTAATTTACTCCGATGAAAATTTGTTCATCATATTTTATTTGTTCTCGTAAGCTAGATTGCGTGCGATTGTTCTTGCGAACGAATTACTCTCCCTAAATTAATTGGATTTTATTTTTTCATATCTATTTAAATATTTCAGCTTCTGCTAATGTACAATAACTTTAAATAACCAGCTAGCTGCAAATAAAAAAGCACTTGCTATTTTGAAAGAACCACTTCTGCCAGAATCTATCATGTCGTTTTGGAAATATGATTCTAAATTGATACATATTTAGTATTGCAAGAAAGTATGGCTTGTTTGTGTGCTGCATGTTGAGTCCTCCATCTTATTCAGGACTTCATAGGCATTCTTTTATGAGTTATTTTGAATGATCAACTTCTACCAAAATCTATCTCCGAACTTGATATTCTTTTATAAACATTTCTTGGACATTATTAAGAAGTCATATTTTTTTGAGAAACATACTGCTTTATTGACATATTGTATGCTTTTATCGCAAGAAAATACGGCATATTAACATACAAATAATGGATTCGAACCAGGGAAGTTTTCGGATTATTCTGAAGACACTTAACTTGTTTGGACTTTATCATGCAAAAGCCAATTCCCTTTTAGCACACTTTTGGAATATCTTTGTTCTTGCATTGGTAGTTATAGCAAGCAGCATAAGTTTATTCACAATTCAATCGATTTTATCTTCAACTCAGATACTGTATACTTTTTACGTATATCTAATTCTTGGACTCGCTACGCGCTTGTTGTGGCTTTTTAAAGCAAAAGAGTTGAATGCAACTTTGTCAAAAATGGAAGAGCTAAATCATTGCTTGAATTACGATGGAAAAAAGTGCGAAAATTTTTCAAAAGTGCTGATTGTAATTTTTTATCTGTGGCTTGCAGTAGTATCTGCTTGCCTTGTGATGTATACTTGCAAAATGACTCAAATAAGAGAAGATTACGGCATTTTTACGAACGGAGAATATTTAAATGCGGATGTTGGAAAGGGGATGGTTACACTTTGCGTAATCATATCACTAATCAGTACAGCAAGTACTGTCTGTTTATCTCTAGTGGTTTGTAGTGGCCTATATACATCGGCGAAGAATATTTTACATGCATATGGTCAGAAACTACTGCACGATTCATGGAATGCGACGAAATTAAACTTGCATCTGAATATTGGAACGTATCGCAACATTATATTGTGCTTTAATAACATCGATTCCTGCATTTCCGTTTGTTCCTTGCTTTTGTATGCTTCAGCAATTACTTGCTTTTTCAATACTCTAAGCACATATTTAACATCTGGAATTGGTCTTTCAGATACGATATTGGTAAGTCAAATTGGGATGAGTCTCTTTTTATCTCTTGTGGTGTTTTTTGGTATCACTATAACCGGAACTAAAGCTAACTTGGGACATACTGCTTTGAGAGAATTATTGCTGGAAGTTATAGAAACTGTCGTAAAACATTCTACGGATACAGAAACTTTAGTTTTGCTTGAGATGATGATTAAGAGTATTACTCTTGTCTCACCCAATTTCAGTGGAGGAGGAGTGTTCACCATAAACTGTAATTTGGTGCTGACTACGGCTGGAGCTATCATTACTTATGGAGCTATAATATTTTCGAACTGAATTAAGATGAGTGCTTGTAGTCATTTATTAAAACTATCACAACCACACACATTATTTTGAGTAAGCAAACCAAAGTAAATTGCTAGTAGACTGTTCAAATATAGCGTAAGCACCTAATGGAGGGAAAGAGTTCGATTTAAAAAAATGTATGAAAAAACAAAGAAAAATTCAAATTTGGAATAAAAGTTGAATTTGAGAAAAGAAAAAAAATTGTGAAAAAAAACTTTTTTGGAGGGTTTTTAGGTCAAGTGTTTTGAGTACCAAAAGAAAAATCAATTAGAACAAAACAAATTTTTCATGCAAAGTGACATTTTTTATTACGACAGTAAAATTAAAAACAAATGGTACAGTGTTATGAGTACGTAAGCATTAAAGGGGGTTTGTGATTTGCCTATTTTTGCTGACAAAGGGAAATCCGAAATTACCAAAAATATGCTTATGTTATATTATATTTGAACATCCCCGAGATGGCTAGGCTTACATGAGTGACTATAGTTTGTCTAAAGTATGAACTCCCTTACCCATTCGTCTGGACCCGTGACGGTGACTATGGTAACGAGGTATCTCTATTTCAAGTAGGGGTTTGGGGTGACTGTTTAGGTCAGGTTTTGGCGAGAGAAAGGGAATCTTTTCCTTCCTAGTTAACCCTTGAGTGAAGAGAAGCTACCCTCCCTGAAATGCGCCATTCGTGTTTCCATAGCAGCAGACGGCTTCAGACTTTGTGGTTGGGGGAGTTCTTAGCGTAGACAAACTATAACTCATGCACGCCTAGCAAGATGGCACTCACTTTTCTCCTAATGCGTCAATTGATCATTTCCCACCTTGTCAGGTTAAACATTATGGCCTAAGAGCCTTATGTGCTATTTTCCAGCCTTTTTTGTTTTTGTCATTTTTGTTCTACGAACATTTGCCGAAAACTTCTTTCGTGAAAACCATTAAATGTACTTAATCCATTCTTTAATGCTCTTTCCATAACCGAATCAATTATTAGTAAGCAAGAATAAATAAAAAGCTAATAATGATGCTAATAAGACCAGTTACTGGCAAAAACATTTTACAATTGGAGCAAGTAATTTATAATGATCTTAAAACGTCATTTAAAGTGATGCACCGTCAAGAAAAATAGAAACTATAAATTTTCAGCTAAACATAACATTATTGATAAGTTCAGATTCTAGCTTTTAAGTCTTATCCTTGAATTAAGTTATCACCCAGTATGCCATACAAAGTTGTATGAATGGAAATATTTCAATAAATGAATAAAACATTTTCTCTGTGTCCTTGCTAGTTTCATACTGTAATACCTCAATAAATATTCCCAAAAGTTTGTTTAATTATCATTATCAATAAAGCGTGTTATTTTAAAATTTAATCTTTTCCTAACTACTTCAAACAGAACGTATCGTCAATCAAAACTTTAACTTCTTTGAAACTACTGAAATTTTAACTACAGTTCTGTGCCAGATGAGATGAAAATAGAATTATTTCCTACTTTTTAAGCACACTTGAAAAACGTAGTTTTAAAATTTTAAAATACAACAAACGCTGTGTTAGAAAAAGCAATTTGTCATTACCGTGCTTTACACCCCTGCTAAGACGGGTTTATTGGCTAGAAGTATAATTTATCTATAGCAAAAACTCCCTTCGCCACAAGTCTAAGATCGTCTGCTGCTATGGAAACAAGAAATAGCACATTTCGAAAAGGAAAGCATTTCTCTCCTCTGATTCCCTTTCTCTCGCCGACCGCAGTCCAAAACTGTCTTAAATATTGACCCAACTTGAAATAGTGAAGCCTCGTAACCATAGTCTACGCCACTGCTCCAGACAAATGGCGAAGGGGAGTTCTTTCCATAGACAGATTGCATAGTCAGCAATCGCTCTATGGTATAAACAAATGCAGACGTTATGCCCTGATGTCTTCATACCGCGAGAGAAAAAATATCGTATACTCTCATGATAAATATAATATTGTACTAAATTTAGCTGAACTAAATTAATTACTAACTTCTAAATTGTACTAAATTTGACAAATTCGTGATATAAAGTTAAACTAGTTAATATTAAGTACGAAAGGAATGAGTTAATTATCTCGTTAAATTAGTGCGCTTGTTTTAAAATTGAGTTGGCCTGAAATTGTTAAAAAATATAAGTTACTATGAACAAAAATGCAGTAAAAAATCTTAATACTAGAGAGATATTGTGTGAATTTTAAGTTTGTGCATTCGGACATTGCTCGACGTTCATTAACAGGGCGATATATACAGAGCGCAAAATAAAAATCTAACCATCCTGAATAACATTTGATCTAATTATTGAATCTTCACGTCTTAGGATTCAATCTTAAAGATGCGAAAGGGTCACCTTAAGTATTATAATCAATTACTGCAGACAGTATTTTAAGTTGCGAAATCAGACACAAAAACGTACTTTCTCTGAATAAACATACTTTTTTTCTCGACGGATTCGGATTTCTGACCCCCAAGATGTAGGAGATAGCCGCAATCTGTGAAATACAGTCCCAATAGTTTGGTCAGGAGAGCGGTCCAAAGTTTGTACCCCTTAATGTTTTTACTTTTTGTCGCAAGGAACAGACGGCACAGTGTTAAAGCCTACCCAAACTGCCCCAGGTGCCACAACATGCAGGCTTCTCCCCAACATATCCTGGACTGTCTTGGTCTGGACAAAGGGGACATTCTGGTGGTCACTTTTGGTGTCGACTTCCTCCGGGTCATGAGTTTCATGGACATTGTTTAGCCCTGCTAACTTTGGGGATAAGGAAGAAGAAGACTTTTTGCGTATCTCGCCAAATCTCAAGAACTTTTTAAGCGAATTGAAAAAATTTTTAAAATTATAAAATTCGTTTATACAACGATAATTCCCTGTCTGTTACTAATGAAAAAAAAGAGAGAAACAAGTAATTCACTAAGGAGATTTTAATATCTCTCAGGTTCAACGTTTGGTCAAAATTTGTCTTAATTGTACACACTACACAGTACTACTGGAAATTATTTAACCTTATAACACACAGTGTTCTAGACAACTGGAACCAGGAGTTGTTACACCAGCGGAAAACTGCTAGCTGACACTTCTAAAGTATAGTTGATTCATCGTGCAATTTTAAAGAAAAACACTTTCCGTCTCTTAAGCACTTAAACCAACAAAAATACACGTTTTACTCACATTCTCCTCCAGTGTCTCCGATGCCACTTTGCCCAACACGAAGCAAAATTTCATGTCACTCCACTTGCAGTAACATGCCTTTTCACACTGATTGTGTTAAACTGGTCGAAGCCTGTAAACACTTCCACTGGTGAGATTTCGATGCTGTGGAGTACTAACTGCTCTGTCTTTTACTAAATTTGATTGAACATAACTAGTGCGATTATTCAACGAAGGAACTATTAATAAGATGTAAGGTAAAACAACGTTTAAGAGCACAAAAAATATATGAAAATGCAGACAGCTGTTTCGGATGCTCAAAGGGCAACCTTCATCAGTGCAACCTCTCTAAATAGCACTGATGAAGGTTGCCCTTTGAGCATCCGAAACAGCTGTCTGCATTTTCATATATTTTTTGAGCTCTTAAACGTTGTTTTACCTTCCTTTGTATTTCAGCACAAAGGTCGCCCTTATGTGTATTTATTAATAAGATGTTCTTAAGGAGAGCCTGACAAAGGCAGGCGCACTTGCCCCGGGCCCCGCATCAGAGGAGACCCCAAATCGAATTGAAAGTTTATTTTAGGTTTCCTTCTTTAATGAACTTTTTAAAAACAAAATATCAGTTGTAAAATTGGTCAATTTTATGTTAGCTTCTTCATTAATCTATCGTAAGAACTCAGAAAATCTATATCTCGTAAATCCATGGCTTTCAAGTGCGGAATTCAGTTAAATTTTCGCCATTACGATGGACGAATTTGGCCAATCAAAAGCCTGTATTTTCACATTGCAAAATGTGATATGTTTAGAACAGGGACTAATATAGGGGCCTTTATATCTATGGTTTAGAAAAATACAAGCATCTCATTGGCTTAATTGGGCCATCGTAATTGCGAAAATTTAGCTGAATTCCGCCCTAATGACAGCAAGGATATGAATTTTTCGCAGCTGGATGACAAAGTTAACAATCTAAAACTGCATTCGGCATGATGGACGCAAGAATTGTTAGAAAATCAATAAATTGGACAAAATGGTATTTCGTTTGACCATTGGAAGGGGGGGGGACTTAATAGCTATTTTAGTTTTAATCAATTTTCTTGTTGTATATATAATGAAGTGAAAAATTTAAATACCTCCATAAAGATTTTTATTTTATTTCCAATGATCTGCACAATCAGTCTTGCCGATGAGCAGACCTAGTGCGTTCTCCAGAAGTAGTATCCACTCTTTCAAGACCACCACAATGGGTGAGATACCGGACGTCTAGTTTCTGCCACACTAGATGGCAGCACCGACACTCTATTTGGATGCTAAAGTGCACTAGGAATTTTTAATTTTGCCGGAAATGCCAAGAGCCAATAAGGCACTCCAGGGATCTTTTACATGCCGCACAATCATATGACATGGCCGCTGAGGATTTTCTGCATCCCGAAAATCCGGTGTCTGGGCCGGGGATCGAACCCGCAGATTTCGGCTCAGAAGGCCTCCATAAAGTTCAATTCTTTATTACTGAAGTAATGAAGCAGAGGGTGGCCACCAAACAAGTTTTTGCCCCGGTCCCCAGTTAGGCTAAGTCGGGCCCTGTTCTTAAAGGCACCTCATCTAATAATTAGAGAAAAATCAATAACTTTATGTAAAAAAAAAAAAAAAATTACACAATAAACTTGAAAGAAATGGCTTTATTGGTAAAATTATGCACTAATGGTTCAACAAGATGAAGAGAAAATGATTTTTAAGTTTAAACAATATGAATAAGTGTATGAAGTTAATATGAATAATGAATGACATGAGATATTTTTGATGCTTGAGACAAATAATAATAAAAAATAATAATTCAATGGTAATAAATTAAGATTTGAATTTGAGTTGTTTAAAGAAGTGAGGGACAAGTTTACCAACAAAAACTTGAACATGTCCATGCTATTTGACATTATGAGTTATGTAATTTAACAAATAGTATTTTTAGTTCAATAAAAGAAAATATTTCATCACCACAGGATAATATAACATTACTTTTTGATTAAATAAAGATTTATAAGTGAAAAAAGTTTCAATGATATTCTTTTCGTTTCATTTACAAAGAAAATATAGCATAAAATATTTTAAACAACTCATTATGAGACATGCGGTTTTAACTACAGCTGGGCAATATATTATGAAATATTGTTACCTTTTAAACATCCTGATAATGATGTTTTAAAAATAATTCTCAGGATAATAAAAAGATTTAAGATAAAGATTGTGCCATCAGCATTATCATTAATAAGTAATACATTATTGTGGTCATTGATGAACATTATTAGGATGAAATAAAATTAACCAATCTAACAATCATGTAAATTAGTTAAAATGAAAAATATCGTGACATATTGATTTTTACTGAAAATCTATTGCACTGTTAAAATTCTGATATCTTTCAGCACTAATCTTGGCTACCAGCTCTCTAACAGAAATAATTTGATCTAATTAACAGTGTAACGAAATAATGGTAAGGCAATCTATAAAAGTTTAAATTAATTCTATATTTATAATTTTTTTAGGATAAAAATAAAGAGAAATTAAAAAATAGCTGTTTCTTAAATAATTTTGATCCATTCCCTGAAATATTTTAAAGTTATGCAAGCACAGATCCTGTTTCAGTATTTTCTTTTTTAAGTCAAAAATTAAGTTCATTTTTTAAATATGCAAATTATTAATTCAATTAAGAGTTAAAGAATTTAGTGACTATTTAAAAAACAAACTTTTTTAAATATAAAACGAGATATAAGTTTTTGAAAAAAATTCATTTTTTACTGAGATTATCCGACTTGGTTCTTAAATGTTCGTGCACAAGAAATAACATTATTAACCTACTGAAAAAGGAAAAAAAGGGCTGGACAAAACTAGAATAGTAAACAATTATGTAATAAAAAAGGTAATTAAAAAAATGCAGAATTCAATATTGACACGAGAAGTCAAACTTTATACAAGAGATGATTAACAGAATAATAGCTTTCATTCATTTTTGGTCACACATTACATAAAGCACTTAGAAAAAAAAGTTTACAATGATAAAAACAAAATATAATGCACATAAGAATAGTTAAGTAAAATAAAACAAACGACCTTTTTTTTTTAAAAAAAAAAGGCCTCAACAAATGCTAAACCATTCATACAGATCCACCATTGCAAAATATTGAAATAGTGACTACCATTGAAGGATATTAATATGATTCAACAATTGTAAAATGCTTCTGGATTTGTTTATACACAATACACACAGAAATAGATATATAAATGATATTATGATCATTTTCAGCCAATGAAGCTGCAACAGAATCCTCCATAAAACACCTGAGATTTGAATATAGGAAGCACAACACAGACTATCTTCCAAAGGCAAAGAGTAGTTTATAAAAGCACTTTGCACCAAAAACTAGAACTTTTTGAATCATCACCAATACACCTGAGTTCAAATAGGGTAATTGTTCTGACAACAAAAAACCAATGCAGACACAGCTTCTGTGTTTGTTGAGAGCCAGTTTGTTTGTTTAGTTGAAAATCCTATGTTTAAATCCTCAGTCAATGACAGCAAGAGTTTCAGGAGGAGCAGCTGCAGCAGTGCTAGGAGCAGGAGGAGGGACAACGGGAGGTGGGTTATCGTAGTAGAATGGAATTTTTACATTCAGTTTTCTACAGGGTTTACGAGCCGATCTTCTCAGTTCAGGGATGGTTATCTGCTTTCTTAGCTTCCTAGATGAAATACAAACTTATCAGTATACAATATCAATTACTTCTTAAGCAATTTTACAAAAACTATATAATTTGCACAACAGTGACAACTGAATCTATGAACAATCTATGGACACAAGCTTTAAAACCAGCAGGGAAAAAAAAAAGAAAAGATTATGGGTTTCTTCTTAAAACACACGAGCTCTTAATTTCATATTATGTAAAATTTGTGGAATAGTTTTCAAAAGTGTAGTTTATGTTTAGGTTCTTAAAATATTTATTTTCATAACACAAGAAAAAAGAAAAGAACTTTTACTTGTTTCAAAAGTACTTATTCCGGCTTAAAACGAAATGTTTATTAGTTTATGTTGTGTGTGTATATATATAAGTTCAAAATAAAGATAAAACAAAGGAAAATTACAGACATATGAAAAAAGGGGGGAAAAGAATAATAATAATTAAAAAAATAACAAACAACTGGGAGAAAAAGAAAAAAAAAGAATAACATTTTTTTAAAAAATCCTGAAAATAAAAGATATAATCTTTTCATCAGCCCACACGATTATATCCGCAAAAAAGATTTGAATATATATATAAATAAATAAAACAAATTTCTGCAACTGTTTTATCATTTTATTAAAAATAAACTACTCTTTTTGCAAAGAATTTTAACCAAATCCTTGACAATCCTAGGTTTTGGAACTACTGTCCATGTCGCCCCCCACCTCCGTAAGTATGGCCTTAACAATGATATTCAAAACAATACAGTTCCAAGCTGAAGAAGTGCAACAAGTATGTTCAGTCAATGTATGTCAGTATGTTCAACAAGTATGTCCAGTTCTCAATGATTCAATCATAAGCTTGAAAGAATTGAGTAAGCTGTGCATAGATTCCCAAAGAGTTTTCTCTTTTATAATTGAAGTAAATTCACAGATATAAACTGATAGTATTTGTTGTAATCATCAAAATGATTGTCATTATTCACGATTCTAATGAGAATGGATGTACAGAGATATGCAAAATTAAACGCTGGTGATAAAAGAAATCTTATAAGTTGTCATTTATAAAATTAAATAGCAACAAAAATGAGAAAAGCCTTAATTTCTCGGAAATGATTATGACTACAGAAAGAAAGGAAATAATTTTAGACTTGAAAATGAAGGTTCAAAGTTTCCTTCATTCACATTTGCATAAAAATAATATGTTCATAAATATATTAAAATAATACTGTATTTTGCCTAACAATTTTTGCAGCAAATTATATTAAAAACAAAACTGATCTCTTTTATTGTTTTTATGTTTGAGCTACTATTTACTATTTTTTATACTTCCAACTTTTTTGATTAATGATTTATTAGTTGTAAAATAAGTGTTATAAGTTAAGAAAATGAAAATACAACTGACACACAAGTAGTTATCTAATCAAAGAATGAAACTGATTTAAGCAAATTAAAAAAAAAAAAGCAAAATAAGATTCACAATAAGTCAAAATGGAAAGGCTCTGAAACCAAATTTGTCTTAATTTTAACAATTTAAAAAGTTTTGTATTACCACTACAAATTTTGGTATAACCACTGACAACAGCGTGCCCCCTGATGAAGTGCTGTTTTTGCTAACATACATATCTTTAAAAATTCTTCTTTTCTTGTGCTTGATTTGTGTTTCTAACACAAGTACTTATATTATTATAACAAATTATTAGTAAAGAAATTGTGCGCAATAGTGATGCTTGCTGAGAAATAATGTTTTTTTTAAAATAATTTAATAGATAAACAAAGGCAAACTAAACGTTTTGAACTAAGAAAAAAAATCCGAATATTGATTATAATAGGATTTTTTCTAGAATAGAGAACAATGTGTAAATGGTAGTTTTATAGTCGTTAGTAAAGGCAAAATAATAATTAAAAGAAATTTGTTAACAGAGAGCATGTAAAAAGGTTCTTCAGGTACAGTTTCTATAAACAATAATTAATTTTCCATGAACAATAATGCGGTATAATAATACTTATTTCCTTCTTTTTTTAATTGTTTTAATGTTGCATTAAAATAACTGGGATCATTTTAATGTACTTAAATTCAAGTGCCTAAAGTGAAAATAGGGCAAAAGATTGAAAACTGATAGTTTATCAGAAAAAAACTATTGAACTTGCACTTTAACAGAAATCTGGATAGTTGATACACTATGAGAAGGTGAAAATTATAAGGCTTTTTCATCTTCTATGAGCAGAAGCAGCAGTTGTCTATCTTTTTTAATTGCTTATTTTTTTTTTTCACTAAACAATTAGCAAATTAGGTATAAGAAAAAATAAAAGTTAATCATTTTCAAATTTGGTTAGTTGAAAGTTACATAAAAAACTTTTATAAGGGAAACTGGTGCAGCAATGTTTTAGGTAGGACCAGTTGACTGAAGCTGAATATGTTAACCTTCACCGGTAAAAGGCGGTAGTGCTTTTAAAGAATTATTCAAAAAATAATCTGACTCATTTAGCAAATATACATAAAATACAAAAACATGACAAGTATTACTCATTTAAAAAAAAATATGCTACAATTCATTTTTTTTTCTCATTACAATTACAATATGTCTATTTATTAAGTACATTTTTTCTGTTTTCTTAGTCCTCTTACTTGGTAGACATATATCTCACACAAGCTAAAGTATTCTGATAACAAATAAATAAATGAAAAACATGAATATAGTAATGTTTTGCTTAAATCACTTTCTCTACATATGTTTCATTCATGGCAATGTAAAGCATGCAATTTTGATTACTAGAAAATGATAAACTTATAATATTTTTTTAAATAAAATACGTAGAAATAATACAACTTCAAAGGTCTTAATTTTTGCAGCATTATACATTGTAAAATGAGTAGTGCAAGCAATCAAGAAAACTTATGAGCAGAAAAATTGGGAAGTGATTACTACAAAAATTTAATAAAAGACAAATGGTGAAAACCAATTACAATGTAATACAAGAGAAGTCAATCAACAGTTTTTGAAAATGAGCTTATCCACTTATATGCCAATTTGTTTCACGAAAATTGAAAAACATAAATGCAAAACTAATTCTCAAGTATATTTAGTCTATTTTAAGCAATGGTGAAAGGGTTGACAATAAGGTACAATAATTAATAAATTATTTGCAGAAGATTTTTAATTCAGATTTGGAGTTCAAGGTAGAAAAGTTTCCAGCTTTATTTAAGTTTGTCAATAATTATATTTCTGTTCTCGAACAATATGGATTATTTCGACCAAAATTCATATTGAACAAAACAGCATTTTTAACCAATATGGTTCTTTTTTTATTCAACTGTTCCTGTTGTCCCATTTCAGCTTTCTTCCCCTTCCTTTTTTACATATCGGTAAATGATAAGCAAAATAAAAAAGTGAGAAAACTGAAATAAAGATTCTGAAATGAGTATTGCAGAAAAAAGGATCTCTCAGAATTTTAAATTTGGTACCAATACCAAAAGGTGTGCTATGAAATGAGACAAGCTTTTATTTAGCTTAAAAAAATTAGGTCTTTGTATGAAACATATGAATACCTGTATGTGAGTAGCAAATTAAAGATAAAGGCTCCACACTTTTAAGTGATTACATTAAACTTGATGTGAAAAATTATAACACATGCTTAAGTCATAAAATCAAACACTTCTTATAAGTATTAGGCACAAAAAGATTCTTTCTTTTAAAAAAAAAAAAGGGCAAAACAAAGAAAAACAAAAAAGGAGGAAAGGTAACTAGGGCACCACAAGGTCATGAAACTCTTATTTATCTAAATGAAATAAATTTGTTGAGTACTAATATACCATTTTGAGTTGAAAATTAACATTTATTTTCTATTTTTAATAAATTATAAATGAGCATAAAATAATAACATTAAAAACTGAAAACTACAGTAATAATAACTAAAACTTTGTTATTATCCTTATTGCTTAGGTCAAACTACTCTCTCTTAAAATCAAAGATAATATTTTAATTCTGCACTTGCATCTTAATTAAAAAAAAAAATTACACATAAGACAATATTTTTGAATGGTGATTAAAAAAGATTTATAATTACTTACATAATGGCTATATCTTTAAGTTACAAAATATGCTTAAACTAGGTATATGTTACAGAAACATAAATATTAAAAATAAATATTTTTGAAATAAATATCAAAAATACTAAAATTCCACTCAATTTAATAATAAAAAATATGTATTCTAATAATATCTGAACAGCCTTCATACTAAGCATAGAGTTTTCTTTATTGAATTTAGTAGATTATTACTTTGGTTGATAAAATTGCCTTTTTTTCATGCAGCAACGGGCAACAAAAATGATTTCAGCTTATTAAAAAGCTTTCAATATTTAAAGTTTAAAACTGCTGCAATATAAGCCCATAATTATTAGTTTCTCAATTTAAAATACCAGAATAAAACTTTGTCACTCATAGATATCATTTATTTTACAAAGTGTATTTAATTCATAATTATTTTGAAACTGTTAAAAAAAAAAAAAATCTTACTAAAATTTTTCTAACATACAAAAAACATTTATCCAATAGATGTTTAAATAGTTCAGGTTAAATTAGGAAAAGTCATGTACTTTAGTCAAATTGTCGGTAATTCAAAAATGATAATTTCTTTTTTATCTTTTCTAAATTAAAATCTTATACATTTTAAAATAGAAAAAACTTTCCTAGTGCAAGTAGAAACGGGACATCAAAAATTAAGATATAAAGGGCGCAATTTCAAAAAATTTTCCTATTAAGGATGAACAATACTTATCATGCATTTATATAATTAAGTAAACCAAAAATAAGATATGTTGTAATTCATAAATATTTACAAATGAAGATTATTTCAATTAAGCACTAAAGCATTTTTTTTAATTCAATTCATTATGTTCTACTATGCTGTTGTTAACTCTTTAATAAGCAAACCGAAAATCATATTAATCTAGAATCTGATTAATATTTATAGAGAAAGCCAGTCCCCCTCCCCCAGATTAGAATATGAATGTTTTATACAAAAACAAAAGTAGAATATAAATAGTTCTATTTTTGTACTGTACATAGGTAGAACATTGATAGTAACACTTTTGTTTTGTACAGAACAAAAGTAAACCATTATTTGTAAAAAACTAAAGTTAAACAATATTTAAATGGTTTAGCAGAATATAAGTAACAAAATTTAAAATGGGTTGAAAAAATACAGCTAAAATGTGCAAAATTGTAGTCTACTAAACAATTTTCAAATTTTTTTTATACAAATTGAAAATTCTTACTATAATTTAATTAATTAAATGGAAATAGTATTTTTTTTTATAGTAGCATGAAAAAATTTATAGGAAATTTGACAGGCTACGGATGTATCTGGATCAAAAAGCCAAATTATATATATATAAAAAAAATGAAATAGCTGCCATTATTTAGATACTGCAAATCAATACATACTATTTTTATCAATGCTATATTAAAAAACTGCTAAGAAAACTTTTTACTTAATAAAAAAAATGAAAAAAAAAAACTTCAAACATGTAAAATCTTCTGTCATTTCATTTGTGCAGCAAAAAGAAGTTTTTATTAGCAAGTATTAAAAAGTTTTTTCCATAAACAAATATTACTAAAACAAAAATGCAAAAGTAAAACAATTATATTACATAGAAGACAATTTAGGTTTAAAGTGACATAGGACATCCATAACATATTTTTCAAATAAAGTATAATATCAAGTTCTTATATTGGTATTTTAAACAATGCGAATATATATGCAAACATCATATACATGGGTTGCCACTCTTATGTAGAATTTTTTTTTAACGCAATAACGTTGTCTTGGATACTCGGACGTCAAACTGAATATAACTCTCTACAATAACCCAATTTAGAACAAATATTCATCTTTAAGTAGCGTTATGAAAGATTGATTTTAGCCGAATAATTAAAAACCCAGCTTTTTCAAAACAAATTATCAACAAAGTTTGAATTCTCTCTTTTAAAATTTATAACATAATATTAGATAAAATAAATCTCACTATCTTTAAACGATTATGAAAACTGAAACTTAACCACTAAACTGTTCGTAAATTTTCACATAGTAAATTTAAAATTAATAATTTTTAATAAAATATTTAGCATATTTCATAATTTTAAAGAAAAAAATAATGATAGAATAAATATATAGTACTTTATGTTAAAAACTAAGCGAAGATAAATAAAATACAGTAATGTCAAGAATAGGTTTACTGTAAGAATGTAGCAAAAAATGTTACCTACTTAACACGTTCTATTCATCATTTAGAGCTCACATTAAAATATTGAATTTTAAACTGAGCTGTTTTAAAATATCAATTTGATTTTGAAGAGTGGCAACCGTGGAAAAAAAAAGTGTTAGATAGAAGGGGCAGGTTAGTTTTAAACAAGTCAATAATGAGCAACAGCCTTCTATTCAATTAAGGAAGTGTTGCAATCGGTGTGCCAAAAGTTTTGCACACATTCAAAGAGAGGGAAATTTAACAGGACAATTTAGACAAACTATAAACTAAACAAACACAAAAGGAATAAAGAAAAATAAGAAGTTAAAAAGAATATAAACAAAATATAAACATCAATATTTCGTGCAAACAACTGTAGTAGCAAAAGAAAATAAATATGTTTTATGAAATAGTGAGAAACATGGATGATGGGAGGTTGAACAGGGTTGCCACTCTAGCTTGTCTGCAAGCAAACGATGTTATCAATGTGTTTTAACGAACATGAGTGACATACAAAAACATGTATCCATGACAAAATGTTAACATTTAATGCTTTAGTGGCAAACTAAAAATATTAAGGACAGAACTAAGCTTTCTCCCCACAAACTTTTCAGAAAAATAAACGAGTGACAACCCACCTAACATGAGTGTTTAAGTTATCCCTTATCATTAAAGAAAAAAATGGTGACCATTATTTATGGACAAATAATACTAAATTGCAAGTTAATGTTTTTTGGCCCAAAATAAAACTATTTGTCAAAAGTCTAACTGGCAGCAAAGCCAATGCTGGTAAATTTTAATTCATATTTTGAAACAAGCGTAGCATATGCTTAGTTAACAAAAACTTTGAAGCAATAAAATCACTTTATATTTCATCTCGACATAACACACAAGAATAAAATGTATTATAATTTGAAGATTTTTGAATGTCGACTTGTCAGAAATGTTACAATATAAATAGCTTGATGCAAAAAAAATGCAAGTCCCAAGTCAAACCGAGATGCCGTACGATCTTCACTGAGACTACTGAAACAGCTCATATTTTATTGCGTGCTGCCATGTTAACTTTAAAACAAATATCCTCCTTTTTTGTTTAAAATTTCTAGTGCAGTTACAATAGGGTACAAAAACAAAATTAAAAAAAAAAAAAAAAAAAATCATGCTAGAATATCTAAATTGCCCTTAATAGCCAAATCTGACTCTGCAGGTATGTCAACACTCACTTAGTTGAATCAGTGGCTACAAAGTAAACGTCATCGGGGGCATCCACCCAACTGATCATTTGTTTGCGTCCACCCACTCGAGTGATAGTGGCCATCTTAGCCCTCCCATTCAAAGGGTTGTTCACTACAGAACTCCGAGCAAGAGAACTCACGTTGAAAATATCAGGCGTTGGCTTGATTACTCCTCCACCAGAGAGAGCTCTTCGTTTTGGTGGAATCCCAACTGCAAAAGAAAGAAAGCATCTATATGTATATATTTTTTTTACACGGCGACAAAAAAAAGCCTCATTACAACTCCCCGAATGGCAACGGTAGAAAATCGACCAATGATTGCCGCTAAAAATGTCACATGCCAAATCTAGCTGAGGAGGCTCAACATATAGCGCTTTTAAAAACGGAAACTGAAATCACCAGAGAGCATCAGCTACGGCAATCTCATACTATTAAGCTAGGCAGAAGTGAGTAGTCTTTGTCGATAGATCTCTATTTTAGTATTTTGTCGAAAGTGCTTTTTTTCACAAATTTATATATTACGAATTTATTTGACGATTTTTGATTTATATCACGAATTTAATTGTCTTATTATTGTTATCAGTTATTCATGGAAAAATGAGTCTCAGTCAATGAGTCTTTTTTTGAATTAAAATTTATTTTAATGACTTAGTATTTACTAAAAAGATGTAATTTTTTTTAAAAAAAAAAAGTTGTTATATGGATTTGAATGATTGTTTTGAATCCTTAGAATTTTGTGCATTTGCAATGTACCTAAGTTAGTAGCGAGAGAAGCGAGCTTGGTTTGCGAAGTAAACCATATAAGACTGCGTAGCAATTTTCGGGGATTGGCGAGCGTCAGCGAGCAGGGGGCGTAGCCCACTAGTATTTATAATTATTTTAATAACTATAATGATTAATTTAACCAATTTTGTACATTACATGTTAATAAAATTTTGTATCGAAAAATAATTTTACTTATTACTTCACTTGTTAGATTTCAACATGATTTTTCTAAAAAATCTTAATATCTAAAAACTGATCAAATAAATGATGGCTTCCACTCAATTTCAGAAATAAAATGACATGGCTTTTTTTTTTTTCAGAAACATTTCAGTCCGATATTATACCATATTTTTGCAATGCATGTCAGTTTTTAAATTATAAAAGTCTCTCTCTCTCTCTCTTTTTAATACAGTGTTAAAATTGTACTTGGGGTAAAGCATAAACATATTGGTACATCTAGAAGCAAAGACGAAAATTTCGAATCTCCAAGCATGGAAAAAAATATATATTTAATTAGCTTTAACTTATTTCATTTTCTGCACTTAAAAATGGATTCTATTAACATAATTTATTTGTAAAGGTAAATACTAATAAACAATTTTTTCCTATGCTCATCATATTTTGTTTTGTTTTGTTGTGCTCATCATATTTTTTTTCCTACCAATAATTTATCTAATATGACATAAAAAGTATGATTAGTGTTGTGGTATGTAGAATTTAAATCAATTGTAGATTACTGAATAGAGCAGCATTACTTATGTAAATTTTTAAGTCTTTCCATAACTTCATGATTTTAAAATTGTAACTAAGAATGAAATTATATAAACCTCGGGTCGAGCCCTCTTTATTACTCCCATCCATTTGCGCATAAAGCCATATTTGAAATGTTCCAAAACTTTGGATTCGAAGAAATGCGAATAGTTTAGTTTCTAAGCCTCCAAAAAGATTTGATTTTACGCCACAGAACGGGGTTAAAAGTTTTTGACAATTGACAGTTTCATCGGTTTTAAACGTCATGTCAAAAAAAACTTTTTTTGACAATTGACAAAAACCCCAAAATTTGATGTAACCACAATTTTTAGCCATCATAAATATGAAGCATTTATAAAAAAACATATATAAAAAATTACAATTGATCAATTAATTAGGTTTTTGAATTATTTTGACATTAAACTCTCTTTTTGTTTTGACAATTACTGTCAAAAACACAGTTGTGGTAAAGAAAACATTAAATAATTATAAATAAAAATGCATAAATTGCAGTTTATTCAATCTGTTAATTTGTAATATTATTGAAAATTAAAAAAATATAAAAACAATCTTATAAAAAAAACTTAAACTTCTCATCCCATTCTCATTTTAACTCCTCCCTTCCCTATAACCAAAAAAAATATATATATATATATTTTTTTTAAGCTCATTTTTTAAAAAATTGTTCTCATTTTAACTAAGATTTATATTTTTGTAAATAATAATTAGTTTACTTATCAGGGAATATATTATGTATAATCATGATTTATTGGAAATATTCATGTACATATAAGTATGGGTGCAGAAAATTTCCAGAGCCATCAGAACAATAGAAATTTTTTTTAGAGTTTTTATTTATTTTTTTATTATTTTTTTTAGCGCAATAACTTTTTAAAAGTATTTTTTGAAAAGTAAAGTTTCTATATTGTAAAAAAAAAAAAAAAAATTGAAAATAAAAACAAAGTGAAAAATTCACTTAATTTTACAGAATTCCTGAATAAACGAGCATGTGTGTTAAAAATAAAGCTGAATAATAAATACGCAATATTTTATAAACAAGGACACATACGCACACAAACACATTTTTCAATAAATAAAAAAAAATTGCTGGAATTTCTTTAGACCAAAAAATTTTCTAGGATTGCCCGAATTTTCCCCCTGAAACCTCATTTGCGCAATCAGACATATTCTTCTTCACCGCACAAAAGTAGCAATAATAAAGATAGAGAATCAAAAAGAAAATTATAAATTGAGATCAGACAATTATTGGTGATCACTTTAGTTTTTTTTACTTAATCTGAAAAATCTGCCTAAATTGTGGCATAACAGAATTGAAATCAATATTTAGATTGATAATAATTAACTACTCATAGTTATCACCTGTAATATAAACTGAATAATTATAACACAGCAAATAATATTGGTCTTAAAGTATTAAAATACCTTGTTTTTAGAAAAACCAATTAATAGTTCCAATATATTTATGATATATTATAATTTTAGTAGTATATAATGCAAGCATTGCACATCGTTTAATATCTAATTCAATGTCCCCAAACAAAAAAGAAAAAAGGTTTTAGACAGTTTTTGTCAAATTTCGACAGGTTTTAATGAGTCATGGTAAAAACCAATTTTTGACGTCAAGAACTCTACCTCTGAACTTCTTTTCGGGATACACTAAAAATAAATTGCATACAGTGAAACAATTGCAGATAACCACCAATAATCATACAATATGTGTACTATTCTATTATTATTGGTGGCCATTACACATGAATTTTGAATTAGAGTTAACACTTTCTGACATTACGGCAATCTTGTCGTTTCCCATCGTTTTTCTTATTCTTATTCTTAACTTATGAAGTTGTTGTTTTTTTTTTTTTTTTTAACAACGATTATTTTGATAAGCTGTTACGCTTTGCAAATTAGAGTAATCACTTTTTTAGACATTTGCTTACGATTCTATCATAAATCTCCAGTGCTTATCAATAATTTTTTCTGTCCCTTTTGCAGATATAATTCATTATTTTGGCCATTTACACATGCTTTTATAAATTTTGACTTTTTTTATTATTATTCAAGAATTCTCATTTGAGTAATTACTTTTTAACATGCTCAATTCAATCTTATATCTACAAAGTTTTCTAATTTTTTTTCAGACCTTTTCCAATTCGCAAACCTCCATCAAAAACTCATGTCCTTCGCTGATGAATTAAGTTAGTTTTTCAGTAATTAACGTTTATTTCGGTAATTTCCACAGTTTCGATGTTTTTAACACGATGTTATGGCTACAAACAAAATTCTTTTTAGAGTTTTTTTTTTATACATTTGATCCGCAATGGTTTCAGACTAAATTTGCATCACTTATGGACTCAATATTCAGCAGTTATTTGCTGTTTTTTCCCCCCTATTTTCAAATTTCTATAGTATAATACTACAGAATATAGACGACCTTATATAGAATACATTATTATATTAAAATTTTTATGTTACTCCAAAGCACAAATTTTGATTTTGAGCAATACTTCTTAGAACGAAAAATTTTTATGACTTCATTAAAAAAAATCGTGACTTTCATGATTCTCGTGACGACTAGATACCCTACCCTGATAACAAACATAAGACTATGGGCATAGCAAGTAGCATTTATCTAGCCAATCAGCATACTTATTTCAGGAATGTTACAGCTGTTAAGGACTTATAAAAAGTGCAACAATTGATTAGACGAGTCGTTACTAGCCTTTTTAGTTGCTACTAATTTAGTAAAAAAAAACTTTGAGGCTCATTACTAAATATACAAGTAAAAAATATAATTACAAAATCTATATAAATACATATAAATATGTTTTTCCATAGGTTTACATATACATACATATATACATAAAGAACTTGTGAATTGTACTGAAAAACTGGTATTAGATAGTAAGATTTATCTTGGACTCTCAACCTAGTAATGGTCTGTAATATATGGGTTGGGAAAACTGATTTAGATGTTTAAGAAGCAGTATTCAAGTTGCATTTGATTAAACTAGATTGTACAAAATAATAAAAGTAAAAATAATATATTTACCAGGCTCAACCCCATTCTGTTGTTCGTATCCTCTTTTTCGAAGAATGGTTGGTGATGCACTAGCAATGCTGGGTGTTAGACGCACATTATTTTCCTCCATGTCCATTGGATGTTTAGGTATTGAAAGAGAGCCATCTATGAAGAAAGTGAATATTGTATCATTTTATAAGTTCTTCAATTGCAAAATACGTTTTTAAAATCAAAATAATTTAGTAAATTCATACCTTCATTTCGAGGTGGCGGAGGAAAAGCTTCACGTTCTAGTTTTGGAATTTTATCCAAGGGGGTAGGTAGCAACCACTCAGGAGGGGGTAAATTGGGTGTCCCAAGTCTATGAGAAACATCAACAACACGACCTCTTTCGTGTGGCCCAAGTTTTGGCAAATCAGGTTGCCCTTCAATCATTCTAGTGTGAACTAAATATTAATAAAAATAGTTTTTTTTAAGAATTAAGAATCTCATTAGAATGCTTTAAGTTTAGCATTGCATCCTTATTACCAATTTATTTACTACTTTTAAACAATAAAAAATGTTTATTTTCCTATTACTTTTATTATGAGTAAAACAAAGTAATATGCATTGGTTAAAAAATGTTAATAGCACTGAATTTTAAAATCTTAAGGGTGTTTTGATGCAATATTAATCATTACCTTTTTATAGATCATACTATCAAATCTTACTTTAATTAGTCTATAAATCCATGTTTGTCATCAATTTAATTTTCATTTTAAAGTACTTAACTCAGTACGTACATACTTCAGTTCACCCTCTTTTCATTTTCAATTATAATAATTTCTCCTAACTGCTGAAAAATATGAAATGCATTTTCAATAGATAACAACTCTTCACCAACACTTAAATCCCTTTAATTATTAATACTATTTTAGATTTTTTTTAAAAGTAATTTACACAATGGTAAATTTAATCATCTCTGTCCGACTAAATTAGTTTTTTAAGTTTTGAAACAGAGTTTCGACCAAAAAGAAACGATTCATTAAAGAAAATATTTTGGTTAGCCATTTTAAAAAAACTAAAATAGGAAAAATTATCAGTTCTATTTCATATGCTTAGAAGTACAAATTTATGTTCAAAATCAAGTACGTTCTTCCATTTTTTTTCTTTTTAAATTCATCAAATCCAAATTAAAAATGTATCTGCTCTTAGTAAATATGCTTTGGGAAAGAATTTCATAATATTGCACTGTCATGGAACAACAAATGTCATATATTAAAATACCAAGATTAATACCGATTTAAAATTTATGATACCCAGGAAGAAAATGAAAAACATAAATTTTAATGGACATTCACATTGGCTCAAATTATAAGAAATTAAAATTTTACCAAGAAAACCTGATATGAGTAAAAACACTTATACCTCTTTATTCTGAAAGTTTGAAATTTATTTTCAATTAGTTCATTTATCTAATTTCAATTACTATTTACTTGATTTCAATTATTTGAATTTTTTAAACAAATTTTTGTGAGATCCCACTAAAAAAACAAAACAAAGGGTATTTTTAAAAGTTTTTTCAGATATTGTAATTTCAGGCGTATTATTAAACATTCTGGCACGTTTAAAAAAACATTAAAAGTTGTGAGATACTTTTATACATCACTTTCAAAGCAAAAGTATGTGAGATGAAAATTCAAGAAATCTAAATGGCGTAAACTACACGCGATACTATCTAAAAATATAGGTGGTGATTTTTGAGACTCCATGGTTTAAATTAGCGCTAATACCGAAGTCCAGGATGTGCTTCAGAGATATATAGTTAAAGACACAGTTTTAAGTATATATCTGGAGCACATTCTAATAAAATATAGTTAATGATTGAATAAATTTGCTAACATTAATACCAAATACTTAATAAATCACAAGGATTCATAGAAATTAAACTAACTTGTCCTCAAAAAATGAATCAAGACTAATTCTTAAAAACTTTAATTTATTGAATCTCAACAGTTAATTACAAACATAAATTGAAAATAAAAAAATTAGGCATTGAAAAATACTGGTGATTGATGGAGGCATTCCAATTAAGAAAATACTTAGTACATGAAAAATTATTTAGTATAAATACAAATGAAACAAGTTCATATTACTTCGGTCCGGCTAGTTTAATATTTACAAAAAAAAATTAACTTTAAATTCATTGAATTAAGGTTCAAAAAATTGAATTTCAGTTTAAATTGAAGATCAATATTGGAATTAGAAATTTTTGATTTTTACAATAAGAATCAACAATGCAGGAAACAATAATTGAATGATTATAACATTTTGACTGTTTTAAAGTTAATTTTATTTTTTCATTATTTATTTCGAATTCAGGAAATTTTAATTATAAGTACTAGTAATACTTAACATAATGCATGATATTGAGTTCAATTATGTTGGTATTGAGTCAATTTTCTGTTAAATTCTAGATTTTACTCATTTTTTAAGACAAAGTAGTTTTTTGCTGTCATTGCTAAAGATATCCAGTTTCTAAAATCTCAATGTTGTAATACGACATCATAATGTAATTTGAATTGAGAATCGTGCTTTTTAGTAGTTACTTTTTGAATAATTTAATTGGAGAAGTTCCGACCAGAAATCCACAAGGTTTGTCAATCAATATTTTGGTATTTGTTGCTACAAATTTCTACATAGATTTTAAATTCTTGATGTTTTGCTACAACATTCGTGAATTTCAAATCATGCATTTGAGTTAACACTTTTTTTACCACAATAAATCTGCAAGATCGTTTTTTTGGTAGTTACTAATATGGCTTTTATTTGGTTTTTAAAATCTCAATGGTTTATAACATTATTTTCCGGAGAACTTCAAATAACACAAGTGAGGAATCACTTTTTTACCACAATAAATCTGCATGATCGTTTTTTTTTTTTTTGGTAGTTACTTAAAATGGTTTTCATTCGGCTTTTAAAATCTCAATGTTTTATAACATTATTTTCCGGAGAACTTGAAATCGCACAAGTGAGGAATCACTTTTTTACACAATCCATTATTGAGGATTCTGTAAACCTACATGGTTTAATTGATCACAGTTATGTTATTCATTGCCAATTTCACGATTTTCAAAACGACTCTTTAGCGGGACATTGTTCTGTACAGAGAATTTCAAATCACGCACTTGAAAAATAACTTTCTAAAGCACTAGCAATGCGACAATTTTATTGTCTGTAAGGCTTACTCTGTTACATTTTCAACAGTTACTGCTACATATTACCATGCTAATTTTAAAATTTTTATCTCTTTTTAGATATACTATTTTGATCTATGAATTGTGAATCATGATTTTAAGTAAGCACTTTACAACACACTATAGTTGTGACAATCCAACCGCAAATCCGCATTTTTCGAAATGTGAGAGTTTGTTCATTTTGAAACTGAGTAAATGCATTCATGGCGATAGTAATCTTTTGATACAAGAGAATTGGATTTTGGTTTTATGATATCCGTTTTTTAAATCATTTTATAGCTAAAATTGGATAAAGTCACACAAAAATCTGTAAACACGGAAGTCTGGTATAAAGCATAAAAAAGTGGAGGATTTTCATCTTTGGTTTATTTTTGCTATTTATAAAAAAAGTCCCATAGAAATAATAAATTATGTGCAACTCAAAAGAGAAATTTGAAATGAAAGAACAAACCAGAACTAGAAAAGTGAGTATAATTTGGGTTCGAAATTAAAAAAAGAATTGTGTTTTTGTTTATGTTGAAACACTACTAAAGGATTAAATTAACCTTCTTTAAAAAAAAGAAAAAAATTGCATAGGATGGAATAAGAAAAAAAAAATTAATATTTCAAGTATTTCCTTTATTGACTAATACATTGATTAAGGTATAAAAATAAATTTGCTGCTTTTAGAAGTTTCTGACTTCACGTAATACTATCAACAAAGGAGAAGGTACAAAACTGTTTTTGCATTATGAATTAGAATTCTGGATATGTAATTCATATTTGCATAAAATTTTGAACTTTTTTTGCTTAAGAAAGAGTTAATTAACTGACAGCAGATGAAAATACTCAAAACTGTGCAAACTGATTATATTCTAATAAGTATAGTTAGTGTTCAAAATTTCAAAACTAATTGAAGAAATTTATAAAATAAAATAAAAATAGTAAAAAAAATTTTTTTAAAAAAATTCATTACAATTTTTATACATCGTCTAATTATTTAAAAAAATTTAAACAAATTATTTATATAATATGTTTTTTTCATATAGAATAATTTTTCAGGAAAATATATTACAAACAAACAATAAAAGATCTCAATTCCTTTATTTAACACAAAATTTATTGGAAAAATTTTGATCACTTCTTTAAATACTTTATAATATTAAAATAAATAAAATAAATGCAACTAAATATGCAAATAAAGCATGCATAAATTAAGAGCTATCTGTAGAGTTTAAATTGCCAAAAAGAGACATACATTCTTGTTTGATTGCAAGAATATTGATGGGCTGGAAAGGATTTCTCGCAGCATGTCGTGGTTTTACTAAGTGGCTTGCATAACGTCGAGCCTTTCTGGTTAATGGCGTAGTATGAAGATAGAATGCTGCCCTTGTTTTCATAATTGGCCTAGGGCTCCCAGCTCTTATAACAAGTCCATGAGCTGTAGCACAATGTCTTGCGAGGTGTGCTTTTAACTTGAATTCCTTAAAAAAAATTTAAAAAACATTTCAGATGCTGCATTTTACCTAATAAGTGAACAGATAAATAGCTTAACCAACATTATTAATTAGTTAATGAAAACTTTAAACATGAATGGTAGATCAATCAATAATAAATGCAGGACTGCCACTAGGGTAAAACTTCAAAAATAGTTGCTTCAGATATGAAAAACAGCCATTAAAATAGTTGCCAGAGGCATAAAAAGTTTCCCTTCTCTAACATATTCTTATAATATTTATACTTTAATGATATAAAATAATCCAAAAAATGTGTTTTTTAGACCTCTACACTTAAAAATATATATACAAAATGCAAATTTTAAATACACAAAATGCAAAGACCTTAAACTCGATCTGTTGAAGGTGCATACATATAACGCTTTGAAGATGCTTACAGAAATTCTCAAAAAAAAAATAAAGCAAAAGGAAATATATACACAAAAAATTTATATTATGTTACACACTGTGCCTCTAAAATATTTTTTGAGCATAATAATTAAAAATACATAAAGAACTAAATTCAATGTTTTAATAACACATAAGCAATATACAGATACTTTCATATCTCTGTAACAGATTTTGTAACTTTTATTTTAAAAAAGCCTGATTTGGAACTTTTATTTTTAATAAAATGTCAGAAAATGAGAATTGTAACTTTTTTGTCTCATGCATTTTGTGTTATATTTTTTAAAAAAAATATTAACATTAGAAGCTTACATCGTTACCAAATACACTCCTGACTTTTGCCAGTTATGCCAAGTTGGATGTTAATGTAAGACTATTTATTTTACTGATCACTCAGAGAACACTAAGAGTATTTCTCATCAGCTACATTACTTGATTTGGCATTTATAAAAGGACATTTTTAATAAAAAGTTTATGAGTTAAATGATTAACACTAATATGAATATAGTTATTAAGAGTTTAAAATAAAACTACATTTATGCTTAGAATTTGCTCATAAATGCTCACTGTAGGAAACAACTGATTCAAAAGGAAAATACACAATAGTCAAAGCTCATTTGCAACGGAAGAAAAAATAACTATTATTACTTGTTTATTAAGATTTACATATATTAAGATTTTGTTTTATGATCTAGTATAACACAATACCTACAAAAAGTTATTTCCAGAACAAGAACAATAACATAAGTTTAATTTCAAAAACTTACTTTTCCACATCCAGATATTGTACACCTATGAGGCCTATGCGAAGCAATGTGTGATTGGAGTTTATCTGAACCAGATCCAGAGATTAAATCTACAGATTCTGGAATAAAAGTATGTATTACTATTAATAAGTATCATTTAAAGAAGGGAAAAAGTTCGGAGAAAATAAAAGTTATCAATAAAATATTTACACCTATTAAGATAATTTAAATAAGTCCAAGTTTTGAATTAAAAACAAAAAGATAATACAGCACAACATTTTTAATTGTCTAGCATTATTTTATAATGAAGCTGTTTTTAAATTGAATGCTTACCAAAAATTGGATGCATTTTAATACTGAATAGGATTCTAGATTTTGAACTCTAAAAGTAGTTTTTGAAAGGGCACAAGGATTTAATATTTAAAATATTACATAAATTAAAAAAACATAGAATTTTAGAAGTATTTAAATTCCATGTTTAACCATAGTGCACGCATCGCACCCCTACACAGTACAGCTTGCAATTAAAATAATTGCACGCCGCAATTAAAATAAAACATAATGCAATTAATTATTAAATAAATTAATAAATAATGCAATTGAAATAAAACACGCTAATTCTTAAACAAAAATGAAAAGCTAGAGGGAAAGTTTTTTACACTTGAACTTATTAAAATATTATGAAAAATTTGAATATGTTGCGACAGGAGTCACATGAATTTATAAATCTAACATGTCAGCAAAAACATAAATAAGAATAAACTACTAACTAAATAAAAATAAATGAATAAAATTAATTAATGTTGATAACTTTCATAACAAATATAAATTACCCACCTAATCTAGTAGGATACTTTAATCCACCAAAACGTTTAAAGTAATTCCAACAAGATTGGCACAATCTGCATTGCAAATGAGCAGGTCCAAATGCATACCACTGACTAGATGTGGGGGCTAAAATTTAATAACAAAAATACTATCATACTATTATCTTGACAAAAATAATTATGATAATATAAATATTATGACTAAAAACATACTGTAGCAGCTTTCACAAGGTCGCCCACTAGCAGAAGGACTTTCACCAGGATTGGCTCCATTTAATACGCCAGGTTTATTATTACTGTAAAGTATAGAGATGATTGAGATTAAGTTAATTCAAACTACTTAAGTTCAGCAAAAGTAGTAAAAAAAAATAAATAAATAAGTATACTAACTAGTTAGGAATGTACACTTGTTTTAGTTTGCTCTCAGCTTCCACCGCCTTAACTCTTTTCTGCTGAACATAACGGTCTGTAGTTTTCCACATGTAATAATACTCTATAACATTCTTTAAACTTTTCCAAGGCAGCTATATATAAAATAATGAATGAATACTATCTTCAAAGGTTGAAAAGTTAAATATTTTATTATAAACATTAATATATACATATAATAAATAAGAAAAGGCTAATAATGTTTGATATATATATTTACCACATTATCACTTTTATACTTTATTACATAGTCCAGTTAATCTGATTCTCAACTTTAAAAAGTCATAATTGCAACGTTTAGAAAAAATTCCTAAACTATCCGGGAGATATTGATTCTAGACATAAGTCACTCCTAACTGGTATAATGCTTGATTTAAGATAACAATGTTAACAAACCACATATATTTAATAAATTTACCACAATTTAACTAAAAAAATTAACCAGATAAATTTTTTAGTATTATGTTAATGTTTGTTAGATAAATTAAAGAATTTTTTTAAAAATTACAGGAAAGATCAGGACAAATCTTGGCAAATACAATACCATTTCGCGAAATCGATAAAAATAAGTTATATCATTTTAGATGCTAATAATGAAGTATACAATTAAGACTAAAAAAAGTGATTTGTAACTTACGAAATCTTGTCTGACATCGATGAAATCTTTGCCATACTTTTCTAATGCTTCCTCGAAAAGGTTGGCCTCTGAAGCAGACCATTCTTCCATTTCATCTCTACATAAAACTGGTCCACCACTCGGCACTAAAGATGCTAGTGCTGTAGTTATGTCGTAATTATGCTTGTGCAAAATATCCATAGCATGGAACTAAGGAAGGAAAAAAAACTATTTAAACTCTTTAAAAAACAACTTATTATTTAGAATGCAGAAAATTATTTTAGGCTAACAGTGAGCGTAGAATTTTTTTTATTTGAAACTAATTGTGGGGATGCACAACCTGCCGGTCAAAACTAGCCCTTGAAGTGAGTGGCTCGGCTCTGTAAAGTTTTAAATATTAATAAAAATATATGAAGTTTTTTAATTAAAATTTTTTTAAAAATTGCGCCTTGGGGGGAGAAACAAAAAGCTGTATTAGAAAAATAACTTGCTTTAATTATTTTTTTATTGTTTAGCCTGACTTTAAATTACTTATTGTTTTAGTGCAATTCTGAGCATGATTGTAAAAATTTCTTTTTACAGTTATATCTATGGCTAAGATTAAAGTGTTTGCATAGAAATGCAATAATTTGCAAATTTTAAATATTACAATCTATAAAATGTAATTACATGCACTTTCAAATAAGATCTTAATAGATAACATTTTTTTTAGCAATTAGATAGCATCTTTTTAGTTTCTGTGGGAATGTAGAGTGGAGTTTCTATCAGAAAAAAATTGAGCAAATCTGCTCAACGGAAGTTGTTTTTTTCAGAAACTTAAACAAACAACCATATATTATTGATTGTATCAAAGCTAAGTTTATACTGTCCAAAACTACTGGAAGAAAGCAAAGAAAAGTTTTGAATTTCTTCTGCTAAAAAATTGTGTGTGTTAGAAATAGAGTGATTTGTAAAGACTTTTATTCTTAAAACTATTACTTCCGGTTTCACCTTAAAAAAAAATTTCGATAAAGGTAACAGAAGTGAATTACAACTTTTCTTCAGAATCATATTAAAAGAATTTTTGCATTGGTTTCAAAAAATCAAATAACTCTAAAAGAGAAATATTTTTCGTTGTTAAACTTACTAATGTAATGTCCCTAGAAGCAGCAGCTGCACTCATGTGAAGACTTGGCTGTTTAACTGAACTAGAGCAATCCAGGGCTCTTGCAAATGTGCCTACAGACCTTAAATAATGCAATTATTAACAAACATGCCGATGAAATACAATTACAAATATAAGAATAAAGAAAAAATTTGCATTTTACTTATTCCATGTTGGAATTTAAAAAAATCAACAATTAAAAAACATAACAGGATATCGCTAAGATAACTTAATAAAGGATTATGAAACAGAAAAATTTTTATTATATAATATGTAACACAGTAGAAGATCTATATACTGTAATTTTCCTAAACCACACTAGCTCCGTGGGTGTAAATAATGAAATTTACAATTAAGAAATTTCTAATAACTAAGCAATAACTATTAACTTTTTACAATATTTGTTTGATTATCTGAGAGGTCAAAATTCCAAAAGCTAAGCAAATGAACATTGATTAATTTGTTAGATAGTAGTTCTACAGCTGCAGAAAATTCAATTTTTTTTGTTGTTGTAAATATCAAATACTTTGCACTGTTTGTGTTTTTTTAATTTGTTATACCTAATGCTTATTTTAAAAGTTGATTTGTTCTAGACAAGATTTGCCATAATTAGCAGGTAAGTTTAAAGATAAATGATCTATCTAACACAAAATTTCAAAGTTCCAGGTTTCAAGGGTTTGGTTATAAAGATCCTGAACTGTATTTTATTTTGTTATTAATCATATCTTAATAAAAATTCATTTTTATTGGATTTTGAAATGATGATCAGTAAAACAAAACATAAAAAACCCACTTTTGACATAATTTTAGCATAAGTAGTGTTGGAAATATTATTGAATTTTAATCATTTTCAGCCGTAGCTTGTACGGTAAAGCAATAAGCCTAATATTATACAATGACAACATTTATCATTTTACAATTTTGAAATATGGAAAGTTTTTATTTAATAACATTGAAATTAATTTGAATAAATCATAAAGAAATAGCTTAATTTAATTTATTACCGGCAGATAATTAAAAACTGGTCAATTTGTCTATCTGTCAAATTATGGTGTGGTGTATAAACAAGCTCTTCAAGATCTTCTAATTTTCGAGGATCTTCAGTGCCTGCATAAAAGAGTATACAAAATAAATTAATCAACAATTTTATTCTATTTTTGCAAAAAGGTAAAAATTACATTAAATATGTAAAATTATTTAAAATAAGTACCTTCTGGCAACATAGGTGGAATTTCAGCTTGGTATCTAGGTCCAACTCTAATTTCTCCTTTGTCTGCTAATAGCGTTTTTTGTTGTGGATCAAAAACCAAAGAGTAAAAGAAGCAGTCCTAAAATGTTTATTATAATAATTATACAGGAATAAAAGAAAATAGCAGAAATGACATTTTGCCTTCTAAAATAGTGTTTTTGTCTCAAAAATATAGCTTTTTCTCAGTAGAGTTCTAGCCATGGATAAATAACAACAGTTCAACAATTTCCAATAATATTAGAAAGAATGTACATATAGAATTTTAAAAGCTCAAAATGAATAAGTTTAAAGTCAAAGATTGAGATCACACTACTAAAATAAATAATGTAACTGAAATATATAATTATCTACAAATGAATTTTTTTTAGATATTTTTAATAAATGAATATGATTCAAACTTTTATTTAATGATATTATCACAAAACATTTTGAAAAATAGAAAAATCTGCATGAAAAAATTACCATTAAATTTAACAGGGATGATTACAGACCGTGAAAAATTTCTGGAATTTTAGCCAGAAAAAGTATATGAAAAATTCCCCTATATTAATTCATTGCTGTTAATTAATGCTTATGGAAAGATATAAATCCTGATTATAATTACCATGAAGGAGAAATTGATGTATTCTTTTTTTAATATTCATGAAATTTTCAAAAAATTATATTCATGAAATTTACAAAATATTTTTTAATAATTTGTGACAACATTGAAAATAAATGTTATGAAGACTATAGCCAAAACAGACTTTTCTTTTTAACCACAAATTAGTATTGTCTACTTTTAAACCTAAATTGCAAGAATATAAATCATTATGTATGGATTTTTGAATTGAGTAAACACAAATTGCATTTTATTTTTAAATCGCACACATACCAATAACAATGTGTGCTTTTAAGATCAAGTGAATATGAATCAAGATGTTTTATTTTGAAACTGCATGCACGCAAAAGTGGGTTTCTAAATTGCATGTATATGAATTTTAATGTGCAATTTTAAAACTCATGTAAAGAAATCGCAAAGTGAGACTTTTGTAATAGATATCAGGGTTGTCTGGTTTAAACCAAATAGTTTTTATTTTAAAAAATATTTCTATTGCAAAATGATAGAAAAAAAAAAAAAACATTCCTTTCAAATCTATAAGCAGAATTAGAGTTTCCTCAAGACATACCTATGCAAATTAATGTGAGCAAATGTAAGATAAAATCAAGAGGTTACTCAAAAATATTTGATATTAGGAAAAATTTGAATGAACTAAAATTTTAGATTCATACAAATCAAAATCTTACAGTTTAAACTTACAGGAAGCTATTTTATTCAATGGTATATTTTCAGTTGAATTAACATTGATAAAATATATTGAGAAAAAGAAGAAAAAAATAGAAATCTTAAATTAAGCTGATAAACTTTTCACATTTTGATATTAACTTTCACTTAAAAAACACAACCAGTTTTAACAAAACATATTATTTAAACATACATTTTGTAATAATAAAAGTTTGAAAAACTTGTTTAAGATCATATTTAATGAGTACTTTACCTCTTTATTCAGATAATAAAGAAGTGATTCAGTTTCATTTAACAGTGTTACAGAACATTTCCCTCGAATATGTGTGGCTGGCAGTGTTTCTACTTGTCGAGACAGAAAAAGTTCTCTGTGTTTCAGTTGATGACGTTCCTTTTCAGCTAATTGCTCTGCCTCACGTTCTTGTTCTTCCTCTAAGGCACCTTAAAAGGAAATTCATAGATTTCAGAAACAGTTAAACTGAAACTTACAAAATGTTTTCCAAAGTAGTTTCATATCTCATGATAAATTAAGCTCTGAACTTAATTAATTAATCTGAGATTAATCAGATTAAATGTATTATATGTTATAATACATTTACAAAATATTATAAATTATGTACAAGTATTGAATTATTTTTCTGCAAAAGAGTCAAGTATTTAATAAAAAGGCACAACTCTCGTTTTTTTTATTCCTTCTGGGAAGGTGCCGATTTTGCTAGCATAATTACGATTTTTATAAAAGTACCGTGCAATGATTTTGGCAAAAGTACCGTTTGGGTAGGGGGGGGTGATTTTTATGAAACTACTGATAAACGCATAAAAAATCCATTTGTATTAGGCCCTGAATGAGTTAAATTACATACTTCACTCATAAGCTATGATGATAACTGCATTTTATTTTATTTTTTTTATTTTAGACATTTGTAACTATTTTTCCCTTCATAGGGCAACTTTTTCCGTTTTTTTTTGCTCATTTTTTTCTCCATGAAAATTTCCCCCCGATGAATTTTGAATATTTTTCATTTTTAGAGAATTTTGTTAGTGAATTTAATTCTTTACTTAATAAATTAGTGTTAATTTTACATTGAACTAAATATTCTTATCCACTAAATATTCTTATTTTAAATATTCTTATCCTCCAATAACAAATGGATATTGAAAAGAATTAAGATTTACTTTCAAAAAAGTGTCAAAAAACATTTGATAATAAAATCTAATTCTGATGCTCTTGAAGATTGTAACAAAAAATTAATAAATTCCTATTTATTTTTATTCGATATTCATTTATCATAAATTAAATTACATATTTACTCCAATTACTTTATTGTTTACTTAGATTATATCTACAAGCTACGATATTTTATAATTATTATTATTTTTAAATAAAAAACTAATTATACAAAACACGTTCTTACAAAAAAAATTTAAGGAATTACTTTTCATTTTAATGGATTTCAGACACATCTTTTTAACATTTTTAAGGGCTTTTTAAAAGAATTCTTAAGTCATCAATATCTAAAGCTTAGTAATAAGATAAATGTACAAATTTAAACTCACTTATCAAAGTAGCATCCATATTTTCATGACCTAAAATAAAACACAAAAAAAAGAGGATTAAAATGTAGATAATAGAAATGCGCATGGCAATAAATCTGAGTTGGTGTCAATATATTATTAGAAAGTCTTCTCTCATCAACCTCCACTATTACTTAGCAATCATTTCTTTTCCTTTTTTTTAAATTAATAACATCAAAATAAATAATACTCCATTTAAAGGTCACTAAATTTTTTTATTAAATTAAAATGGATTCTATTCCTGATTCTATTAGATAAATTTTAAACAGAATTATTTCACAGTTACCATAGCAATTTTATTCCCAAACTTATTTTCTACTTTATTTTTTGATCTTTTGGAATATCACTATTTTTCACAGAAGAGAATATTTGCAATAGCGCAAAAAAAATAATCTGAATAATTGTTTTATAATTTTAAATAGCTGCTTTGTATTCACTATTTTAAATTTATATTGCATGCACACGTTTTATTATTAAAAGAAAAAATATAACTTATTAAAAAGTAAGTAGTAAAATATGTATACCATAAACTGTTTTGAATAAGTACCAAACAATTACTTGATAATGTAATCAAGGAATGCACCTTTAAGTTATATTCTTTAAATTTTGAATAATATTTAATAAAAAAATTTAATAAGATAAGAGAAGGACAGTAAGAAGGAAATAAAAATAAATATTATAAAATAAAGTGTAATGAATAATTTATAGATAAACACTTTTAGACAATTACTTTATATGATATATAGCAATATAATTGGCACTTACAGCAATGAAATTATTTTAACCAAATTATTAGTACATAAGTTATTAGTAGATAAAAAAATACAAACATGAAAAATTGTTTCCATGAAATAATAATAAAAATTAGTAGCTGAGATTTAAATGAAATTTTGACAGAATCAAGAATGTGTTGATGCTTATTTCTGTAAAAGTATAGAAAGATTTATTTCCACTACAGTGGTAAAAATAATTCGGAACTATTTTTACATTATGATGAAAGTCCTAGCAATTCATAACACTTTTCATTGTAATATTGAAGTGAATTATGAATTGAGATGAATTTATAATACAAATTGTTTACAAAAAATAAAATCAACCAAATGCCAATCAATAGAAAATTCACACACTCTATTAATCATTTTCAAAATGCGCGAATTTTGGAAAAACTTTCGTCTTTTGCCATTTTGAATAAAATTCGTTTCACTTTACTTCCTTGATCTTTCATTACTTTGAACATCGGTCCTTGTTATCTAGTTTCCCCATTTATCAGTATTGTTCAGAACCGGTGCGAACAGCAGAACACCCCACGAACCCCTATTACAACACATTTCTCTGCAACCACGTGTTCACTGTAGGTAAGGTTCAGAGACTAATATAGGTAAGGTTTCTTCATGTAATACGTTTTAATTTTTTGTGCATGAATGTAAGATGGACTAATACCTCGTTAAGGCGACATCTTCTACTCCGTAATGGACAAATTAAAATTAAACAAATGTCAATAGAAACGGTCAAAACGAAACAAATACGGATATTTTTCAGCCAAATAAATATAATAGCTGATGAAAAAGTAGATATAGAACATTTTCCATATGATGATGTAGCAAAAATATTCAGTTAGAAGATGTTAAAAATGTATTATAATTAAAGAAATAATTTTTTTCCAAGTCTATTCGTGTTTTTTTAATTTTTAGAAATCTCATTTAATTTTTTGAAATCTCACCCTGCTTTTGAGAAAGGGTGAGAAATTCTCTCCCATTTTTTTCCTGTAATGAAAACACTGTACTAGCAATATTGATTTACTAGAATTAATGCAATAATTTAGCAGAAAATACACAAACTGTACAAAATTGCAGATCCTAGAACTTTAGTTCTAATGAAAAGAAATTAAAGTTTTAGCGATAAAAATTTAGTCCAAAAAATTACAAATCTTAATTATTAAATTTATAAAAGTAAAATTTTTTTTAAATATGTTTATAATATAATTAAAACACATACGTTGTTTGTCAGCCATCATAACCAATGAAGTGGCTATATCTCTTCGCCTGAAAAAACACATGACTTTTGCTTCTACGTTACCATTTGGTGTCTGTAATATCAAATTAAAAATAAATTATTTCAGTAATACATAATCAACCCTACTAAAGTGTATAATTTAACAATAATAGTTGTTACAAAAAAAGTTTAACAAAATATGCAGTCAAAAATAACGTCATAATTACAAATAAAAGTTATTTATCCTAATTATAATGAGTAATTGCATTATACAGTGTTAATATTGATTGCTGATCATGATACATGATTTGTAATAGGTAATTGGTAAGTAACATTAATATAAATTATATTATACATTTCATAAGTTAGATAAACATACAAAATAGTCTGTTTGTTGTAGTCCTTGTCAGCAATACAAATCTTAATTTAAGATCTGTAAAATGTGTTAATATGAATCATAATGTGGGAATGAAGAATCATATATAACCCAACAAAAAAAGATGCTTCATTCCTAAATATTCTCTGAATTCCCTAAAGCAGATTTAAGTTAACCTACTTCGGCCAGGGTTCTTTCTAAGCGGAGTTTGTAGGGAGAGACAACCTGGTTGCCCCAGGACTGAAAAATTATGTGCCCAGACATTTCAAAGGGTGGAGAAATATGCTGAGCAGATTTTACGGTAAAGCCACTTTTTTCTGGTTGTTTTTTTAGTAATGATGAATAGTGTTTCGGCAGTGATTAATTGTTTTTCAACTGTTTCCATATGGTTTTTCAAGTTCTCTTAAAAATATTATTTTGACCTGTGCATTTTGCACTTAATCTATCATTTTTGAAAGTGTTGGATTTGTGACAATTCCATCGTAACTTCACATTGTTCGATGATAATTTTTTCAGAAGCTACTAATAATTTTATTACCCTTTTTCACATGGTTTTTCAAACTCAATACGATTTCATTATGACGTTCAAAATTAGATTTTGAATTATCACCATTTAATCCGTTCGACATGCAGGGGTCTGTCAAGGTTTTTCTGAGAGGTACCTATTTTGTGAAAATTTAGACATAATTTGTGAAAATTTAAAAGTTATATTTAAAAATCAACAGAAAAATATGGTAAAAATGTGGATTTATCGTTTCTTAAGGGATACAAAAATAAAATTTTAAGAAAAAGTATTTTGTGAAACTACCGTTTTTCTTAAAATTGAATTTGTGAAGGTACCGCTGAACGGTAGTAAATTCGGCCTGGACAGACCCCTGACATGTGACAATTCTATCGTAAATTCACATCGTTAATGATAATTTTTCAAAAGCAAAGCATTTTTCGGCCTTTTTTATGTGGTTTTTTGGTGTTTTTATGACATGCGGATTTTGAACTGAATTTTTGAATATTACAATTCGTGACGAATCTATTGCAATTTTGCATGTTTGTCGATGGATTTTTTAGAAGTTATGTTTCGACCATTTTATGTGGTTTTTTAAAAATCAAAATGTTTAACTCGACGTTCAAAATTCAAATATGAGTTATCACAACTTGATGCGTTGGATTCATGACGATCCTCTCACAATTTCTCACCGTTTTACGATCAGTTTTTCGGGAGCTATTTATCGGCCTTTATCACATGATTTTTCAAAATCCGATATTTTTAATACGGTGCTATTATGACGTTCAATTTGTGACGATTCCATTGCAATTTCCCTTTAATACTGGGTCCTTCTGAAAGCTCATGTCGACACAATAATACTAGATAATGCATCGGCACTAACCTTCTCGACAACCTAGTAGTTTTTTCGGCAGCTATTCATAATTTTATTTGGCCTTCTGTACATGGTTTTAATGTTTTCCCTCAAATTCTTCTAAGATTTAATATGACGTTCAAATTTAAGTTCTTGAAGTGCTCGATTTACGACAATTCCATCATAATTGAATTTTTTGACACACTCAATTTAGTAGATCGATTTCATCTTTCATCGTAAATCCCCTTGTTTTTGGATCGTTAGTTCGGGACAATTTCCACATCTTTTTTTTTTTTACCAATTCTGATTTAATTAACACAATGTTATGGCTAGTGATTTTCATAGTTTAATAATTACTTTTGCACACACTTGATTCCAGCGTGTGTCCACATTAATTTTCGATCAATTTTTCAACAGTCCTTATAATTACTTGTAGTTTTTTCATTCATTTTGAGATCGTTTTTAAAATACCTATATTTTTAAAAAGTTCTTATAACGACACACAACAGTTTCAAACATTGGCTGACATTTACAAAAGATCGATTTATCAGGGTAAATGGTATATTATTAATATAACTTAATTACAAATCTCCTTATATTTTTTATTTATAATTGTTCAGTATATATTTTTCAAATATTTCTTAAAATATAATTATATAAGCACATAAAATTAAGCACATATATTTCACATATAAAATAATCTATTTTAAATTATTTTACATATGGATGTAACAATTGATGACTTTTATGAGCACTCACCTTAATAAGCTCTTCTATCCTTCTAATCTGATAAGGTGCAGTAGAAGAAGTTTCAAAATAGACATAATCTAAATTATAAAAAACACAAATTGGTTAAAATTGGTTTTTGAAAAAAAATCTGTTTTCTAGTAAAATTAAATGTTTTTTTTTTATTCAAACCAAATTTTTCTGCTTTAATCTGAACAAAAAATTACCAAAATTTCATTTCTTAATTATATAAAACATTTCATAGAAACGTTTTTAAACTAATATATTTAATCCTTTAATTAAAAATTTAAAAGTATCCACGCTTGTACCATGTAGCCAACACGATAAAAAATATAACTAAAAATTTTAATTGTGCTGCTCCATTTAATAATAATTCATTAAATTATCATGCAAATTATTTAATTGTATCAAGCATAACATATCTTTAACAAAATTAAAAATTGCTTAAACTTGTATATATATTGTTAAATAATTACTTCATTTAACTAATTTTAAAAATTATAAAAACATGGATTTAATAATGATCTGTTTTATTTTTTCTGTAATGTTTTAACCTTAAATTTTCTAATATTTTTTTTTTTAAAATTACATATTTTTTCAGGAAAGCTATGACACAGACATTTAAACATTACATTTAATTTATAGTAAAATTCCTAAAAGACTTTGAGTACAGAAGTTTATTAATCACTAAGATGAATGAAAGAAAATCAAACTACTAAAAAAGCTTTTCAGCTAAGAGCATTTGCCAACTAATTATATTAGTAATTCGCTAAAAAAATTCCGATTCCAGCTTTATTGGAAAAAAATTTTAAACCTACGTTTAATCCTAGACAGCATTGGTGAAAACAATACCCGACTTTTTCCACATTTAATTTTTATACATGAAATGGTAGTGGATTTTATCTTTGATCTTCGGATTTATAATTTAATTTAAAATGATTTTAAACATAACTGCGAAGAAAAATAAATAAAACATACATTAATACATCATAATACAAAAGTGAGTAATCTATTTCAAAATATATATATATTCTTCAAATTGTATTTCAATTGTCACTTCACTGCAAATTAAAAAACTATTCCTCAAAGAGCAGAAGTTCACAAGTACGGTTTCATTAGCAATGAAATAAAAACCATTAATGTAATAGATTAGAAAAAAAAATTTATTCCCACTTTAATACACAATAATCAGATCATGCAGCAGGAGGATTTCTATTGAATATTTCAATGTTTTCAAGAGTTTCTTTTTGTTTCGGTCAATGCATTAATCTTTTGAAAATCCAATATATTTGGAAATTTTACCATTAGACCGAGATCAGTTAATAAAATTTTTCATCGTAACTTATTGTGGAAGATGAAACTATAATGAAATTGCAATTAGAGTTTGATGGAGCAAGTTTAAACCAAAACAAATCTAATTTTTAGTTAAGCTGCTTAAATTTCGTATTTTTCGGACGCCTTTTTTTCCCCCCAAACATAGTACATTTTAATGAAAAGACAAAACATAATGACTTTAATAAAATCAGTGTTTGTTTTTAAATTTGAGAAAATTGTTCATAATGTAATATTTTGTTAAGTTAATTTCTAAAAATACTGTTCTTATCTTAAATGCCGCTTCAATAATTATAGGTGCCCACAATCAATTAAGTACAAATGAGCCGACAAGAAATAACAACAGACATACCACCAACTCTATACATATTTGCAGTCATTATTAACAATTTTATAGTAAAAGATCCATTCACGGCGTATCAGCATAAAAATTTCCGTTGTGCATTAATTTTGCTGATCGCAACACACTAGCTAGATGCATTTTACTTCACAGACAGTCAGCCATTTTTGATTTTTGTTTTCAGGTAACGCAACCATTGATTTCAGTTCACTTCTTAATATTTCTTCACAGGTTATTTTTACTGGTACGTTGTACCAACATTTATCTGTGCACATTTTCATATTTCTACATAAAAATTTGAATTTGGAAATAATTTTAAATCTTAAAAAGCACTATCTGTAGTCAAATTAGGTGCGGTTGACACAAGTTACTCCTCAGAGTTACTTGCACTGTTTCGGGACCGTTTTGAATTCGGATTGTCAAGGTGAATAACAAGGGCCATTCATAATGCCTGCGGAAAAACTCACCAATCAAATTCTCGCTCGCATTTTCGCATTCGCTATTTTTTTGTATACAGTGTGAATGCTCCCTGCTACTCCAATCAGATTTTTTATAGAGCATTCTTACTGTATATGCAATCACACGCCATTTTGAAACAAGAATACGCAAAACACGTGTCCCGCAGTGGACTGATCGTGAAGACACAGTTCCCAGCCAGGGCCGTAACTACGCCGGGGCAGTCGGGGCACCGCCCCGGGGCCCCGACGGTCAAGGGGGCCCCATATGAAGGGACCACGCCACATTTTTTAAAATAGTTTATATATATATATATATGAAAGAGATTGTGTGAAGATTTGCTAAAATCTTATTTTTCGTAGTCACAATCGACTTTAACATAGGGTGAAAGACTCTTTCCAAGAATTATTTCCCGTCCTCAAAAGAGCAAAAACGCTTCACAGAAAAGAGGAACGGAAAGGTATTTTTGAAGCTATACCCCTAATAAGAAACTTTATTTTGTTCTGAAATTAACTTGAATGGGCAAATAAGGCGCCTTTTGAAATTTGGGAAAGTAAAGTGAAAAAATATCTTTATTTTCACTCTATTTTTTGAGGGTAGAAAACTTTATTTTGTTTCAAAATTGTAAAGAAGTGCTTCACCCCTTCTGAAATTTAGACATTCTCAAAAGTAAGTTCTAGTATAATTAGTACATTCAGAAAGAGAAAAAAGCTATTTTTTTCAACATTTAAGTTATTTTTCAAATAGAAAACTTAATTTTCCTCCAAATAAAAAAAAAGAAATCTGCTTAAATTTTTTTTTTTAAGGAAAAGCAAATTTAAAGATATTTTCCAAGTAGAAAATTTTATTTTCCTCTTAAATTAAAACGAGGGAGTTAAGAAAGTACTTTGCATCTTCTGTAATTCAGACATTCACGAAAATAAAGTAAAATTACTATATAACTCATTTTTTTCTACTTTTAAGCTATTTTTCAAGCAGCAAACTTTATTTTCCTCATAAATTTAATTGATGAGCGTCATTCCTTCTGAAACATTGACATTCACTACAATAAAGTAATTTTTGTTTATAAAATAGAATTAGCAATTTCAGAAAAAGAAACTACTATTTGTTTCACCTTTTGAAGCTATTTTTTAAATAAAAAAATAAAATAAAACTCCCCCTCCCCAACCGAGACAAATACGTCTGTTTTGTTTGAATTTTCTTCCACATATGACAATTTCTAATTTATTAAGAAAAAATTTTAAAATTAAAATTTAACCAAAAGAAGGGCTCAGCATAAAAAAATAAAACAAGCCTTTAGGAGACTAAAATAGTTGCCTTTCTGTTACCCTTCCCTGGTGTAATAAAATACATCCTTCACTGACATATTTTATCCTTGACTCTCAACACCTGCAGATCACCAACCGAGACAATTATCTGACCCCTCAAAATATAGGCATCAAGGCATCTCCTTTTACACCATGGGAAAATGTCATTCCTTTGACTTCTTTAAATTGCCCTGTTTACGACCCTAGGCTTTTTGTCCTTATATAAAATATCATATATTTCCAGAACCATGCATTTGTCTGTAAGTCACAGTTGTCTTAAACAAGCAATTATCTAGATGTTCTAGGAAAACAGAAGCAAGCTTTTAAGGGATCGAAGGGGATTACTTTTGTTGACATATTTTTTCTGAAAGAAACGCGGGAATCACTCTGTTAAACTTCAATTTTTAGCTCCTTTAACTGCTTAATTTAAATGAACTATTTTTAATTCAAATATAGATTTTTTGTTAGCTTTTATTTTGTTCAATCTTTCAAATTAAAATTTAACTTTAATTGATACTAATTAAAATTATTTGCAACTATTAATTAAAATATAAATGTCATTACTTTGGATTACAACAAAACGAAAAGGAAATTGACTTCTAAGGAGGTAAGCAATTGTTTACATTAAATTATTTAATAAATTCAAAACTGCGTATTAATGTATTGTTGGAATTGCTTTTTTTATATTCCTATATCAAATTGCTTTTATGTAATACATTTTGTTCTTATTTTATATTTTTAAAATTAACACCATTAAATTTTTTAAATTAAAAATTCGATTTTTTATGCTTTTTAACAATTTTGCTTTCATTTAAAATTGAAAAGCAAACTTTGATTTTGTTTAAAAAAATCATATTTAATTTAATTAAAAAATCGCATTTAATTTAATAAAACGCTATAAACATTGTTTCGTTGAAAATAACTGAAAATATGTCATCATTTAAAGTATTTTGGTTTAAATAAACCATTGTTTTTCAACCAATAAAAAAAAGTTCTTCGAAGAAAATATTTTATTAGGTTGTTTTGATAATTCTTTTTACTTTTATGAGAGACTTTAGTAGATTCTTTAAGATCAGCATTATCTACATTGCATTAAAATTAAACTAATTTCAAATTCCTTGGTTTCACTGGCAAAAATGGTACATGTTGTAGTTTTTACATATATACTTAAGAGAGAAAAAAAAGAAAATATGTTAATTCAAAAAGCAAGGAAATATCACAATTGGGTTAAGAATGCAATTAATCTTCTATTTCATTCTTATCTTATATGATAACCACATTATATTGAGTGGAGCTAAGACATCAAACCCGTTGCACATTTATTCTGTCTTATTTATTTGACTATCTCTGTTGTTTTTGCAACACTAATTTATATAAACAAAAGTAATCTTTATTCTAATACAAAAAATTAACCTTAACTTATATTTCAAATATTAAAATAACGATGAAATATATTTGATACAAACGTTTAACTAAAATATTATTATTAAAAACAGCTTTAATTGGAAAAAAATATCATATTTTCAAAAATGGCACAATTTGTTTCCATAACATTTGAGGAAGGAGGAATGTTGAGCGCACTTAATATAGTGTTTTTTTTTTTTTTTAATAAAACTGTTATAGGATCATCAAAGTAATTATCTCGTGATAATAACTTTCTGAGAACTTTTTTCGTGCATTATTTTTCTCAGTTTAAAGTATACATTTTTGAAAATTTTAATACTGAAACTATAAATATTGCTGATGTAGGAAAGGAATTTATCCGACCATCAGAATTACATTTAATCATTTCTTCAAAATGTGTGAACATTTCTGTTTATCAATTGAATTACTTTATTTTCCGTTTTCAATATTGGAACAAGATGTGTAAAACATTACACTTAAGATTAAATTAAATCAAGTTTCTACTTTTTTTTTCTTTCTAGTTTTGAGACTTATTATTTTTTTTTCCATTGTGAATATGATTTCCTCTGCAACCAATATTTAAGATATTCATTGAAATATTTTGTTCAAAGCTATTGTATTTTTCAATATAGAAATCCAAATCAGATAAAATTCATTGCCATGACAAGCCATTAAAAAGGTTTTCTTCTTATTTTTCGTTTTGGAAAAATAAGAAAAAACCTTTTTGGAATATTAAAAAATATTAGTTTCTTGTCATAATTTTTTATCATATATAATTACATGACATCATAAATACATATATTTATTTGTTATTTTGTCTGTTCAGAAGTTTCGATAGGCAAAATATTCATGAATGAATTCTTCTCAAAATATTACTATATTTTTAGGACCCTGTACAACAAATACCATTTTGTACTAGAACTTATTTATCTTACATTGCTATGCTATACAGACAAATGAGGTAGTATTTCGTCTGTATTTTAAATCACTGAACCAAATAAGACAAAATACGAAACAACAGTGCTTATATTTGAAAAGTTGAAATGTTTCTTTTTTTCATGTGTGTGTACAAAAAGTACTGTCTTTGAAATGCACTCATTATGAAGAAGACCATCATAACTTCAAAACTATTTATCCTATCAGCTTGAATTACATCTCATTTAATTATGTATTAAAACTTTGATCGAAAATCTTTCCTTACGTGATCTACTACTTAATTCTAGAAATATCTACAAGCTTTTCTTGAAACATTTGAAATGTAAATTAATTTGCATTGCATCACAAAAGTTTATTTTTT